>NC_138202.1:300465944-300535944 GCF_964194415.1 Vipera berus | reverse complement strand
TCAGGTCATGGTTGTCCCAAAGGTGCTTTTTCAAAAGGCAACTGGACTTTCCTTTTTTTTCTTGAAGATGTTTTGTTTCTCATCCAAGAAGCACCTTGGGACATAGGTTAGGATAACTTTGTAAGAGTAATCTGAACAATTCCTATCTTAATGGTATTTTGAAAGACCTTAAAGACCTGACTATTCTCCCAGGCCTTGGGATATTGTGTCCTTAACCCTTTTAGAGTTTCATATATGTTATATATGTTTTAATGGGAGTTGTCCAAGTTGCCATTTATTAATTCTTGTTTGTTATTTTAGTTATTTTTATCATCTTACTGTATTATTTAATATTGTGATCTTCCCAGAATTAGCTTTTGGGTCAAATTAAATGACTACATACATAAATAACTAAATATTTCTTTTAATCATTAGATTTAAATAAAATACTCAAATGCTGTTATCATCATTCTAGCCATTGTCTATCCACTGCAAGATGAAGACAAGTTTCCATCCAATATGGTCCTGAGCTTTCCTTTGCCAATTGGCCCCACAATACTGGCTGATGTCTTTGTTCCATCTTGTTTTAGGTCTCTTTTTGGATGCTTTTAATCAAGTGGATCCATTCTATGGCTGCATTGGTCCACCAGTTTCGATCAGTGGGTGCTACCTGCTCTAACATATGCTGATGAAACATGGACACTAGACTCACAATCAGTACAAAAGCTATGAGTGGTACAAAGAGCCATGGAAAGATACAAGACAAAATAGAAAGACCTGCACATGAATTAGAGAACAAATTAAAGTATACAATATTATCAAGAGAACAAAAGAACTGAAATGGAAATTGGCTGGTCACATAGCAAGAAGAACTGATGGTCACTGGTGTATCTAGTTTATATTCACAGCCATGAACCTTTATTAATTTGAGTTTTTAGGGAGCAGTTAGAAATCATTTATCCCCCTTTTTTTTGCAAAGACCTAATGCTCAGGTAGGCACATCACAATACTAATTTCATTTAAATAAATCTGGGAAAGCTATGAAGAATTCAGAGGGCCGTATGCATACACCAGCTGCCCAACCCAGAAGGCCCCAATTAAGCAGGGGGCTACATCTTAGAATAATATTTATATTTTTATATTTATTTATTATATTTTTATACCGCCCTTCTCCCGAAGGACTCAGGGCAGTGTACAGGGCAATAAATACAAAAACAAGATACAAAAGTTAAATGCGATTAAATAAATGCCCAAAGTTAAAACAATAATTAAGATGTATTTAAAACCCCAACCCTAACCCATCAGACCAGGTCAGACTGCTCAAATAGATGCGTTTTTAGATCACGCCGGAAGGAGCGAAGGTCGGGGGCCATCCGGAGCTCAACTGGCAAGCGGTTCCATAGGTCTGGCGCGCCCACAGAGAATGCTCTCCCCCTGGGGGCCACCAATCGACATTCTTTGATCGGAGGCACCCTGAGGAGGCCCTCTCTGTGGGAGCGCACATTGACTACCAACAGAATCATAAGTTGTAGCACAACAAAGAAAGCAAATGTAATTTTAAGATGTATCTACAGAAACATAAAAAGGGACGCGGTGGCTCAGTGGGTTAGGACGCTGAGCTTGTCGATCGGAAGGTCGGCAGTTTGGCGGGTCGAATCCCGAGTGCCGCGTAACAGAGTGAGCGCCTGTTACTCGTCCCAGCTTCTGCCAACCTAGCAGTTCGAAAGCACGTAAAAAATGCAAGTAGAAAAATAGGGACCACTCCGGTGGGAAGGTAACAGCGTTCCGTGCGCCTTTGGCGTCTAGTCATGCCGGCCACATGACCACGGAGACGTCCTCGGACAAGCGCTGGCTCTTCGGCTTTGAAACGGAGATGAGCACCGGCCCCTAGAGTCGGAAACAACTAGCACGCATGTGCGGGGGAACCTTTACCTTTACCTTTTTACAGAAACATAATTTCCAAATTATGGGAAGTAATCATTCCACTATTCTCTTTCGGTCAGATCCATTCCAAGCTCTGTGCATCATTGTTTAAAAAGGATGCAGAGAAATTGAAACTGGTTCAGATAAGAAGAACAAAGATTACCAGGAAATTAGAAATGAAGTCCTGTGAAGAAAGCATGTTTAGCCTTGAGGGGAAAAATATGCTGTGCTGTGGTACGGTATCATTCTTCAAATAACTGAAAGATCAAGACCTCTCTTATTCCAGAGAGCGAAACACAGAATAATCAATCTATGAAGGTTGGCAGGTTCTGCTTAAATGTAACACCAAAAAATCCAAAAAAAACACTTCTGAACAGTAAAAGCTGTTTGATAGTGGAATAAATTACCCACAAAGGCACTGGGCTCTCCTTCATTGGAAATCTTCAAGCCGAAATTAAACAACAATCTGTCTGTGATGCTTTGATTCCTGCATTGAGCAGCAGGTTGGACTCAGCAGTTCAAATGGTCCCTGCCAACTCTGTAACTGCATGATTTGAATGTTCCTTACTTTAGAAGTGAAACAGACTGTATTTGACTTCCATACAGTGAAACTGATGGAAAATTAAGAATTTCAGCACACTGATGTTACTTAAACCTGATCTGGATTACAGACATCTTGCATAGATGGCCTACAGGCTTGGGGTATGCTCATAATTTCCTGTTCACCAGTTGGATGAAAAATTTTGGTACAGCACTTCAGTGAATCCAGAAGGCAATTGGATGGGGAAGACTGGCTTAGGAAAAAAAATAAAGCCCAGGTACACTAGTGGTTGAGAGCAATTGAGATATGGAATATTGGAGCATGAAAGAAGAAAAAGAGATTGACTCATAGATAGTAACATGGATTGATCCTCCCCAAATTACAACTGACAGTGCCCAATGAATGAATGAATGAATGAATGAATGAATGAATGAATGAATGAATGATGCCAAGCATCTTGTGATGTCAAGCATGTATCTTTCCATGGCTCTTTCCATCATAGCTTTTGTATCAATTGTGAAGTTAGTGTCCATGTTTTACCAGCAGATAGCAGATAGCAAACACTGATCAAAAACATTTCTCTTCAGGCATAGGGGAAGTTGTTCTTGAACATTATGCTTAGCTTCCCAAATGCCTGCCAAACCACATTTAACATGCCATTCAATTTTCTTTATTGTATCAAAAACCATAATGTACATCTTCAAGATGAGCACCCTATGAGAAAGGGAAAGATGATTGGTCAGAGCACCACAATCCTGACTATGTGCTCATGTTTCAATTCAGACTTTAATAGTGAAATAGTCAATGCTTTAGAGGGATAAATTCATTCATCTTACTTATTCTTGCATTCAGTTTTTAAAATCTCAGATTCATATTGTCCTGCTCATTGTAAATTATAGATAAACTTTCATGTATCTAGACTGGATACAAAGGTGAAATTGATATCAGGGAAAGAGTTAAGCACAGCCATCCCCGATATTTATTTTTCATACCAATCATCCTTTCCTGAAACAGGTTTCATTTCTTTTCATTTTTCCAAGGAAAAAGAGATTGCAACAGTTCTAATACATTTGTCTCTATTCTCACCTGATTATTTATGTTGCTCAGGAACAGAATTTTTCTGTTCCTTGACAGAGAGATAATCCTCTTCAGTTATCAAGAGGAAATTCTGAGATGGCAGTACTGTACTGTTTCCCAGAAAAAAATGGTCAAAAAGAATAAAATATTAACACCAGCTTTACTTTTTTCTGACAAACTTTTTTTTTAATTCCAGAGTGACATAGTCCCATAACCAGAGCTTTCTTGCCAGAAAACATATTATTTTTTCAGGATGTGTGTGTGAGTGTATACTACATATCTTTTTTTCCCTTCCTACTTTCTATTTCCACTTATATCACAAAGAATGCTTACCTTACAGAAAAGAAGAGGATAATAGGAAAACTTTTAAAAATAACTTTATTTTATTCTGTGCAGTGAGCTCATTCTAAGTGTCAGCAAGATGATTTAATGCCACTACAAAATTCATCACAATCCACATCTAAATGAATCTGAGTAACTTTGAGTTGGAAATTATACTTCTCATTTTTGCTAATGGCATTGTTTATAGTGCACCATCTTACAGAAGTGAAATGGACATATCCCAGGAAATCACTGTAGGTGATGGCCTTAGTAGAATATATTCTAATCTAATAATCTAAAGATGTACTCCATGACCCCTAGAGAACTGGGCAAACTTCACAAGTTCATTGACAAAAAAAATGGCACAGGGTTTCATTCAACCTGCCAGACCCAGGATGGCAGTCCCCGTGCTATTCAGAGAAAAAAAGGATGTGTCATTTCGTCTCTGCAGGGATTATAGGGGTCTGAATGCACTATGCATGGAAAATATGTACCACCTCCCTGTCATGAGAGACATGTTAGTGCACCTGTCAAAAGGGAAAAAAATTTCTAAGCTGGATTTGTGGGAGGCGTGGAATGAATGGATGAATGGATGAATGGATGAATGGAAGACTGCTTTCAACTGTCCCATGGGCTGTTTTCAATTCAGGGTATTACCTTTTGGACTTCAGGGAGCTCCTGCTGTGTTTATGCAATTAATCAGTGAGGTTCTTCATGAGCACGTGTACAAGGGGTTTTTAGTTTACCTCGATGACGTCTTAATCTACTCCAAAACCAAGGCAGAGCACTTTAAACTAGTTAGAGCAGTATTAAATAAACTGCGCTCTGCTAAATGTGAATTCCACAAAGATCACATTGACTATTTGGGTCACCACATCTCCAGTGAAGGTGTGGAGAAAGTATGAGCTGTACTGGAGTGCCCCCCCTCATACTAGGAAACAATTATAAAGTTTTTTAAGCTTTGTAAATTTTTACTGGCAGTTCATTCCCTCATTTGTGCAAATCGCACTCCCCATTACAAATCTGTTAAAGACCAAAGGCGGCGACAAGCCAAAACCCAGCCAGCCACTGAAATGGACAGGGGAGTGTCAAGCCACATTTGAAAAAACTAAAGAGGCTTTTCTCTGCTGAGCCAATTTTAAAGCACCTGGATCTGGAGAAAGCTTTTGTTATTCAGGATGAAGCTAGTGATGTGGCCATGGGGGCAGTCCTGCTTCAGAGGAACGAGGAGGGCCAACTGCAACTTTCTCCTTATACTTCTAGAAAATTGTCTGAAACTGAATAGCGATGGGCGTCCTGGAAGAAGGAAGCCTACGCTGTACGATGGGCACTCCTAACCTGGAGGCATTTCCTAGAGGGGAGTAAAATACTATTTCAACTGTGGACTGATCATAAGAACCTTGAAGCTATGAAAAACCCCAGGAAGTTGTCACCTAAACAAGCATGGTGGTCTCAACATTTCCACTGATTTAACTTTACTATCCATTACCTCCCTGAGGGAGGAATTTCTTAGCAGATGCCCTATCTAGGATGCTGCAATAGTGCAAAATCTGAAGTAGTTAAACTGTTCCTGACTCCCAAGCAGTTAGCATTGCCTGTCACTACCCGAGCACAAACTAGGGCTATGATGCCAATAGACAAAATGGCATGTCAAAATTTCAACAAAAGCCCTGGAAACTGACGAGTAGTTTCAAGGACATAAGAACTTGTGCTTAATTAAAGATGAGCTGGCTTGGGTCAGGGACAAAATATATGTCCCAGCAGCTCTAAGACTGAGAGTAATGCAAGCCAGGCATGATTCAAAAATTGCTAGACATTTTGGGTTTGTCAAAACCCTACATCTACTTAAAAGGTGGTTTTGGTGGCCATCTTTGAAAAAGGACATTGGAAACTAAGTTGTAAGCTGTCCCACATGTGCTGCAGCTAAGTGGAGGCAAGGAAAAACATCAGGACTTCTACAGCCGGTGGCAAGCCATTCAGCACCCTGGAGAGAGATCTCCATGGACTTTATTGAGAAGCTTTCTGAAAGTGCTGGGAATACAGTTATTTGGGTAGTTACAGACCTGTTTTCTAGACAAGCCCATTTCATCCCATGCCCAAAAATCCCAACAGCCAAAACATTGGCTAAGCTCTTTGTGCAGCACATCTATTGATTCCATGGGGTTCCACAGCACATAATTTCAGACAGGGGGTTCAATTCCAGAGCTTTTCTGCACCTTTTGGGTTGTAGTCAGGGATTATCATCTAATCATCCTCAAATGAATGGGGAGACAGAGAAACTGAACTCAGTTCTAGAGCAGTACCTTAAATGATTTATCGACTATCAGCAAGATAATTGGGCCAATCTATTGCCATTTGCTGAAATCACATATAATAATGTTGTGCACTCAAGTACTGGTTATACCCCATTCTAGGTTGACAATGGCCAGACATTAGTCCCCATTCCAGAACTGCCTGCTTAAAAGCCTGATATCCCGTCCTTGCAAGAATGGATCAAACAGTTGCAAAATACCTGGCTGCTAGTACGGAAAGCACTAGATGAAGCCAGAGATGCCTATAGGCTGATAAAAAGAGGGTGGAGCAGAAACCTTTTAAATTGGAGACAGAGTTTATCTTTCTACCAAATATTTGCAATCTTTGCAGCTTTCCAAGAAACTTGGTCCTATGTTTTTTGGACCTTTCCCCATTAAATGCATTATCAACCCAGTAACTGTGGAATTAGAGCTCCCTAACAGCCTGAGACAGATCCATCCTGTCTTTCATTGTAGTTTGCTTAAACCTGAGATTACTTCTAATCTTAGATCCCTGGTCCCTCCAGTATCTACACCAGTGTGGGTAGAGGTGTGAGACATCCTCGATTCCTGCAAACACCATGGCTCCACTCAATATTTAGTAGCTTGGAAAAACCTTCCCTCTTCTCAGAATGAATGGGTATACAAAAAGCATGTGAGAGCTTCTAAGCTACTTACGTGTTTTCACTCTAAATAATCTGATAGACCTGATTAATGTCATGTTTTATTTGTTTTCTTCCCTTTCCTTTTTTATGTCTTTTGCAGGTGGATTACCCATTTTTCTAGGGGTCCATATGTCAGGTTCCTAAAGAAATGTATTCTTTCTCTTTGCATATCGTTGAATCTGTAAACCTTCTTTGTGACCTGCCATTCTGTTGGGAGGGGGGAGCTTTTGGGATTGCTTTGCACTGTCTTTCTATGATGCCCTTTCGCTAGGTGATGGAATGTCTCACCCTTATCTAGGAGATGGTTTGCGCTTGGAGCCAGAAGGAAATGAAAGTGAGAAAGACCTTGAAGGAGTGTGAGAAAGAATCCAGTTACCAAAACTCTATGCCACCTGTGGATTGGCTGGATTTCAAACAAACACTGAGACACTGGGGGGAGGAGTATTGAATGTTGCTTTTATTATATTGCTTTTGCAGTTTTTTCCCCAGACCTCGCCTTGATTCCCTGATGTCACTAGCCCCTAATAAAGGTTCATTTTGAGACAATGCCTGTTTCAAGAGTTCTGCTTTCTTGGGTGGCTTAGATGAGGTCGGTCCTTACAGAGACATTATGACTTCCAAACCCTTGCAAAGAGCTGGAGCATAAATGGGGATGGCAGAAATATCTTTGAAAATGTAATGTTAACATCATTACACTCATGCTCAACTTCAGTTCTTTGGAAATGCTATAGCCAAGGAGATGGATCAGATGTTTTGTCTTATATTATAAACTTTTACAAGCTACAGGATCCAATCTGGGTTGGTCACTGGGACCAGATGTTTAGTCTTCCAAACTTTTGGACTTGTGCTGGAGTCCATCCTCAGCAAATTTCTCTATAATTTATGGAACTTGGAATCCTGAAATATCTGGAACTCTCCCATTGAATTAGATAGCAAGACTTAGCATGTTTAAGAAATAATGTTGGAGTAATTTTTCAAACCTAGCTTGATTTTTTTTTTGCAGGCATTTAATCAGTCTGGAAAAGGTATTAAGTAACTGGGATTTCTTAAAGCAGCAATTTCTTCCCAATCATTCTTAAAATATGCATTTCCATATTAGGCTGGCCATCAATATGCAGTACTCTGTTATTTTTTAAAATACAGTTGTTTCAGCCATTAGCAAATCAACTTTAAACTCTACAGCTATTCCTATAGTAGTTTCTGCTTCAGCTTGGTCAGAATAATCTATTCCTTCTCCCCACAACCTCATGATATTAAAATAGGACATATTTACAATAGAAGATATTTATTGCACTCTTTCAGGAGGAACGTGCAATTTTATAGGAAGCAAATAATGACCAGAAATATATATCTCACTCAAATGAATCTAGTGTCATCATCATCAGATATTTGGAGCAACAGGCTCCAAAAAAATCAAAGTTTCTTTTTTTTAAAAAAAATATTTTATTAGTTTTCCAATATTTACAATAATATCTTTAAAAAGCAACGTGGTGTCCGAGTTACAATCGCTCCATTTCAGACAAATACATATTATTACAAATCTCCACGTTATTTATAACCAATACTTCCTCTCTATTTTTTCTTCGATATATACTATCTCTTATCTAAATTAACATATTTTTTATTACTATCCATCAATCATTTAATAGTTTATTTTATTTTTTGGATATATATCCATCAATCTTTTAGTATATTTCATATTTTAACATTTCATCTTTAAGACATCAAACACCTTATCTATTTTTTCTAGCTTTAATTTTTCATTGATATTAAAATTAAAAGGTTTACGATTTCTCAATTTCATATTACTAAATAACCTCTTTTTCCTCTATACAATTCTCTTCAATACCTAGTAATGTAATGTAGTCCAATTCTCATTTATCTCATTTCCATATCTATATCAGTTATACAATATTTAAAATAGTAGTCATTAAGATACAAATCGCAAGGAGGAGAAAAAGAAAGAAAAAAAAGAGAAAGAAAAAGAAGAAAGAAGAAAGAAGAAAGAAGAAAGAAAAAGAAAAGAGGACAATAAAATATTCTTGTTTCTCATTTATAGTTTCCACATATTAAAAATTAACCAAAATTTGTTCCATTTTAACATTCAATACATCCTTCATGTCTCTGCATCCAAATATATTAGTTACATTCTATCATTCTTAGCATATATACATCTTAACCCATATCATTTAGAAAAACTCAATATATCAATGTTGATATTCATACATTTGTATTTTATTTTTTATTTTTATTATTTTTTTTATTAGTTAATCAATATTTTTATCTACTCATCAAAACATTCTCGTAATCCCAGTACCATCCTATCTATTTTAATATTATCTATTTCGCGCCTTTTAAAAATGTTCATATTTCTTCAATCTTATTCTTGCTTTCTTCCTTTGCCATGTCATTTTCCGCTTCTTTGCTTCAGGGTCATCAAAGCATTCTTGTATTACTATATCATATTGAAGTGGACCCCCAGTCTCCACCTTTAAAGAATTAAAGAATCTGCCAACAGCACCACATCTTATTATTTTCACCTCTAGATACAATTGTCCTGGTCCAAATAAACTTCCTTCCATATTTTCTCCATCACCATCTTCAAAAACCTGTATTTGTTGACTGTTTAATTCTTCTGCCAATGTATTTAATTGTTCAATTTCTTCTATTGAGTTCTGTCCCAGTAAAATATTAGTTGTAGTCACAGTTTGAGTTTGAGTTTGTTTCATTGAGATGCTTTCTAATTCTTTCCCAAAAGCTCTTATTTCATCGCCAGCTGTAGAAAGGAGCTGATAAGTTTGGTAAGATATTTCCCACAGAGCATGAATTTGTTTTTGAAACTCTTCCATTGTAAACTTTCACATCTGATGTTCAAGGTCACTCTTTATCTTGTTTTCTTAAATATTTTATTGGTGTTTTTTTTAAAGAGAAAGTCAAAATTGCAATTTCAAATTTAGCCACTGGGTGTCCCCCAAGTACTTTAAGAGTTTTTTTCTTTTGTTATTTCTTTCTTAAATGTTCTTTTGTTTCAAAAAAAAAACACCCCTGAGTTTGTTCGCCACTTTCCGAAGGGAGGGTTAAATTCCCCCTCCCTCTCCACAGGGGGAAAGTACTTAGCAGCTTAATTAGGTGAAAAGAAGATGATTAAGGTACAAGAGAGGAATCTTACCCTCATCTCTTCCACGCTGCTTTAATGTTGCCTGATAGTAGATTTGACTTCGGCTGTCTGCAGCCTAGGAGCTGGCCATATTCCTATGGTCAGTCTTTCGTCCGCCGGTACAAATGGAATGCAGGCACTAATGAGGGGGTTGCTGCCCCCCCCCCCGCATTTCTGCAAAAGCCCCTTCTGTCTGGACACCCCTCCAGGGCAACTCTTTGGTCCTTTTAGGACCCCCCAGCAATGTGAATCTGGACGTGGAAGACAGGAGCCGTCCTCCAGGCATCCATTTATGGCTGTCGGCAAACCGGAAGCCCCCCACAAAAAAGCAAAGTTTCTTAAAAGAGCTGGTTCATTATATAAATTAGTGAGTTTTATTGAGGGCCACAGGGGCAGAAGGTTGGGGGATGCAAATGCCAGCAGATGAACCTATGTGTAAGCAATCAATATATGTTTCTCTGGCTTCCCTCTTTTCACTGTTACAACTATTAAACAGGCTGGTTATTGTTCTATGACTACAGAGAATATTCAAATAATTAGACTTGAATCTACAGTACATTAGTACTGTACATCTCTTCCACTTTTATCTTTGGTTAAAAATACAGGTAGAACTATGTTGGATTATATGAGGCTTGCATTACTATAGCAGATGATTTTTTTTTTCAAAAAGTCTCTTCTATTTATGAAAGTTCTCTCTTTTTTGCCTGCTCAATTCCAGTTTGTTGTTATTTGTGTGCAGACTGAGTTATAGGAATGGCCAAAAGTGGATACAGTAATACACCTCCTAAAACCACTTAAATCAATAGTACTAAACCTATTTGATTCTTTGTTGGCTTATGAATAAAATCTTGAAGAAGCACTACATTTTAAATGTAGTTCCTTCTTTGCTATTATTTGAATTTTTCTCCCTCAAGACCAGTTCCATTATCAAGGATGAATTGCATTTCTCAACCATATGTGGGAAAGCTAGGCTGGTTTCAGAAGGGGGGTTCTACAATATGCTTCTAATCATATTGTAAATTGTGCCTTACAATCCCTTGCCTCCACCCCTTAAAATACAAGGCTTCCTTTATCAGATGTTTCTGGCTTTATTAGCAATTTAAGAAGGAGCTGGGGTTAGAAAAATATTCTTGTTCTGTAGGGCCTGGCTGCTATTTATTCTTGGGCAGTAGGCTAGTGTCAGGCATGCTCCATTAAACTTTTGTGGCAACCTTATCACTATTAAGAATTAAGAGATCAGCATCAGTGAAACCAGGAATAACCTTGCACTCACATAAGTACTGTAAATTATCACTGATGAATACTAGAAACATTCACTAAGTGGAAAATGTGCTGAAACTACAGACTGTATTACTAAAATTCATAATGTAATCCCATGCACATAGGAATAAAAAACCCTAAATTCAATAGGAAGTGTATTTGGCATGTATGCTTGGAATTACTGTTTAGAGTATTTTGGGGATTAAATGCATTTTGTTGCAGAACTGTAATTTTATTCACCCTTGCTTGGAGGTACAAAAACTATCCATATGGTGTAGTAACAACTTGCACCTGAACATCGGCAAGATGAAAGAGATGGTGCTAGACTTCCGGAGAAAAAAGGAGGAACCTGCCCCAATTTACATTGGGGAGGACTGTGTGGAGAGAGTTTCCTCCTTTAAATTTCTGGGAGTCTACCTCTGTGAAGATCTGACCTGGAAAGTTAATACAACCCAGGTGGCTAGAACGGCCCAACAGAGGCTTCACTTTCTCAGGGTCTTGCGGAAGAACGGGGCAGAACAACGGCTAATGACCCTCTTTTACCGGTCTACTATAGAGAGCATCCCCTCGTATGGTATTGTGGTTTGGTATGCTGGTCTGACAGCCGCGGATAGGAAAGTATTACAGAGGGTGGTGAGTACAGCACAAGACATTGTGGGCTGTCCCCTGACACCACTGGATGACATCGCCAGGGCTCATTGCCTTGGAAGAGTGAGGAAAATTCTGAGGGATGACTCACAACCTGGACGGTATCTCTTTACTCTCCTACCATCGGGTAGGAGATATAGGAGTATAGCCAGCCGCACCAACAGGCTGAAAAACAGCTTTTATCTGTGGGCTGTTAGGCTTTTGAATGAGAAATAACTTTTGTGAACTTTTGTGAATTTTATGCAGAATTGACTTGGGAGGCCGGTGTGTGGTGTAGTTGGTTCACATGGTGTAGTAAGATGGAGGGTTTGTTGTCATTGTGTGTTGGGGGGTGGGAGCACAAAGGGAGGCTCAGCTAATCTCAATGCACACATAGTTGTACTTTGACAATAAAGGTTCATTTCATTTCATTTCATGAAAACTGCATAGAATATCAGTATAAGGTAATTTTTAAACAGATAATATGTGAAAATCCTTCCCCCAAACACTGAACTTTGCAGACACCACTGATCTCCAGGCTAATTTGATACTTGTCCTCAATTATTGTTTGAAAATATTTATGATAAATGTGAAAATGATGCAGAACTTATCCTTAAAATATTTTTTACAGCTCAACACCCTATTTAACTGTTCCAGTTTTAAAATAATGTTTTTGGCCATGGACATGATCTAACACCCCACCCCACCCCCCCACCCCCAGAAAAAAAAGAGGACAATGTGGACAATGTGGTTGATGACATAGTCAGAAATCAGATTTTGCCCAGCTTTTATTAGCTACTTTGTGCAGCTGTTGGATACTTCCTTTCCTCCACTTGCTGGCTTCTGCTGTCCAAGAAGATTTTGGCTAGGGCTGCAAGAAAGGCTGAAAGCTTGGCTTCTTCACAGTCATCTGCTTGATTTAGGAAAGCATTGATCAGTCATTAAGCAGGCTCCTTATATATGTGGGTTCAGTGCTCTTTTGGAATAGCACTAAACTCATGTTTGAAAATAAGCTAAGTAATAAAGGGGTTGCAAGAAGCATCAGGGATTGCTTCCTCTCATGCCTTTCTTCTGTTCAATCAAGCTGGAGTTTAAATGTGGAACTCAGTAATTATTGCAATGATATAATATGTAATTATACATTAAAAAAATGTAAAATCGTCCCTGCAGATTTTACTCCACTAGTCATTGCCAACTAAACAGGGCTGTTGTCATCTTCATTACAAGGCAATCGAGCAGCACTGTCTGAAGACATTTCCACGGTCATGTGGCTGTTACTTTCCCACTGAAACGGTACCTATGTATTTGCATTCGTATGCATTCAAACTGCTAGGTTGGCAGGAGCTGGGGCAAGGATGGGAGCTCACTCTGTTGTGTGGTCTGAAACCTGGGCTGCCGGCTTTCAGCTGAGAAGCCTAGCATCTTAACCACTGAGCCACTGTCCCACCCCCTATAATTATTCATATAGAGACACAGTTTGGTATATTGGTTAAGGCACCAGGCTAGAAATTAGGGGGGCCATGAGTTTTAGTTCCTCTTTAGACATGAAGCCTTGCCCTCGGGCAGTCACTCTCTCAATCCTAGGAAGGAAGCAATGGCAAACCACTTCTGAGAAAATTACAAGGATCTGTCTAGACTCCAGGCAGTTGCCAGAAATCAGTTGCCCTGACCTGAGGTCATCCCTGCTCTAAGAAATGTACATATAATTGATCGTCTCGACTAATTCTACCAAATAGCGAGAGCAATTGTTGATTGTTATTATTTGTATCATATTCAATAAAAAGGAACAAGAAATTGGCAGAATTTTCCTACTGTTTTCCTGAATCTGTTCCACATTAACAGGTATACTATTACTCACTGGTCTAACTGATTACATGCCATCGTCAAGTCATGCTTGATTTTTGGTGACCCATAAGGGAGTCTAAGGCTCAGCTATTAGGACAAGATAATTTCTTCCACAACACTTTCCTCCCTGTAGTATTCCAGGATTGGAGAAATATGTTATTTCAGCCATGAGAATATTTAGTTTTATGCAAACAGGACATTTCTAAAACCAGATTATGTAAGCATTAGGTCACGTATCATTTACTTGGTTTAAAAATATTAGGGGTGAAGTCAAAGTTCCAGATTAGGATAAAAGGTAAAGGTAAAGGTTCCCCCGCACATGCGTGCTAGTCGTTTCCAACTCTAGGGGCCAGTGCTCATCTCCGTTTCAAAGCCGAACAGCCAGCGCTTGTCTGAGGACGTCTCCGTGGTCATGTGGCCAGCATGACTAGACGCCAAAGGTGCATGGAACGCTGTTACCTTCCCACCGTAGTGGCCCCTATTTTTCTACTTCCATTTTTACGTGCTTTCGAACTGCTAGGTTGGCAGAAGCTGGGACGAGTAACAGGCACTCACTCTGTTACGCGGCACTTGGGATTCAACCCGCCAAACTGCCGACCTTCTGATCGACAAACTCAGTGTCCTAACCCACTGAGCCACCACGTCCCTTTTCCAGATTAGTACACCACCTCCCATAATAAAACCTTATATATATATTTGAATGCAGCTTCATCTATTCAAGGTTTTAACCAAATGACCTTTGTAGGTAAAATTCAAACAAGCTGCCATTGCAGGGAGCCTAGACTTATTAACTTTGGATAGGGTCAGCAAAGAGAGTCAGAAATAATTAAAGTCAGAAATAATTACTTTTAAAAAAAAGCTCATTCCAAAACCTCTGGCAAGGCAAATAGATGATTTACAGGAAGATGTTTTACAAAACTAGCCAGGAAAACCAAAAATTCACACATTAAAAATGACTCCAAAAATACCTCTTTGGGTCCCATCTCAAATTTCGCTGGGTTTATTCTCCAAGACTGGTTTTTGAAAGGTTTCTTCCTTGTTTCACAAGTATATCATTTTGAAGAGCTGGTTCTGGAAAACTAAAACTGATTGGTGATGAAAATATCACTCCCTAGTAGAGTTATTTGGAATGAAATAGAGTATCCTTTTAAAATGTGTGCATGAGTAAACTTTCTCTTTACCCTCAAACTTATTTTTCCAGAATCATAATATTGGGTAATGTGAGATAAATCCCATAAGCATACGTTTGCTCTGCTGTGAATACAAGGTGCCGCTGAGAAAGTGGGGGCTCAATTAACTGAGTTTCTTTTCTTCTGCAATTGATTTAATCAGGCTATTAAGGAAAGAGTGAGAATAAGTGAGCAGAATTGGTTGTAACCATTTAGCAGCTTCTAATTGCAAGGAAACTGAGAGAGACACATTGAATTTTAGTGTTCTGTATGTTGACAGTTTGGTTCTTTTTTATTACAAGAATTTATGAACTGTTTGATGATAGCACCAGTCAAAGCATGGCAATATAATGACATGATGCACTGTTGTGCTTTATTTATTTCAGTATAATGGTTGGGAAAGATGGGACAGAAGAGAACGTTCTTTCCCATGCTTTCTAAGGAAGTTTTACAGAACATTGCTAGTTTTCCAAATCAGCCTCTCGGCAAAAGAAATGGTCTTAAAGAACATATATCAACATGCAACATGTGCCTCCTAGCATTTTTGGATGAGGCTATTAGAAAACATGCCTTTTAGTTGCCAAATCATCATATTGTCATGCTTTGGAATATTTTTCTTTCTTTCTTAAGTTATTTGAAAATTAGGAAGAGTTGACTCTGCAAATATTCCAGCTTTGATTCCAAGACAGCACCTAAATTTTTTTGTATACCACCTTTTGAGACACGTTGGTTCAAACACAGATTAGAGCCTATTTTTGTTATTTGTGAATTAAGTTCACAACTAGGCAAGTCTTTCTTCTAGCAAGTGACTTTACCATAGCAACCACTTGTTATTTTAGATTCTTATCATCTGGGACTCTTAAGGAAGTGAGCAGAGAATCTGAACCTTCTGGGTGGTTAAATCAGCAGAATAAACTGGTGATTAAGGAAAGTGACCTAGGGTGGAGAGGGAGAGAACAGGCCATGTTCGCTTTGTTTAAAGGAGTCCACTATAAGATGTTTTTTTAAAAAAAAACACCGTTCTTGACTAGGAATATCTTATAATTATAGATTAGGGTAATTAAAAGGACACTGACTGACCTTGCAACTTTAGATATTACTGGATGACAATATCTGGGCCCATTTCTTTCAAACAGGATATGTTAACCTTAACCTTAACAATAATATCTTCCTAGGCAGTCTAATACAAAATGTTTTTTTTTTCATTTGGAGAAACCAGAGATTTAATCAGGGATCTACTTCCTCCAACATTTAATCATAAATACCTTCTTATTCTTAGTTATTTATTTTAAATTCCACACATGCTTTTCTTTTTTTAATTTATGCCAGGGTTACCTATTTGTGTTTCCCATGTAAAGATAGTGACTGCATGGCCCAACAGACTACAATATCTTTTAAAAATGAATTTCTCCTTCTCCAGCAGCACTGTAATTTACAACTCAGGTGGGTGAAAAGCTCTTGTGGCTACACTGTTCTTGTTAAAACACTTGGTGTTTTATCAAATCTGTGTCACTGAGCAGATTGTCTACAGAACTGTAGCTTCTTACATTTGTTGTGTATTTGAAAGGAATAGTGGAAAGTGCAAAATATTTTTGCATGCCATATGGTTATCAAAAATTATTCCCTTAAAGATGCAGCAACATAATGGTGTTTCAGACTACAGACCATTGCACCAAATGAAGCCTGCTCTGGTCCTAGCTGACTTGATGTACAGTACTTTGCTGATGTTAAGACTTTTCTCTATATTCCATATCTGTGCAGTTGCAATAGAATGTGCAGGATATATTCATCACAATGAATCAAATTTTGAGGAATCCTGGCTTACCAAAACTGAACATACCAAAGTGTGTGTTGGTCAAATGGAGTGTGTGAACTGGGTACTCTAGCTTACTCTCCAATAGTAGAAAACATGGGTTATTTCTGACTTAGAATTTATGGCTTGCTTAATAGAAAGAAACCATGGATCCTGGTTTGCATGATTTAAAAATAATAGTAACAGCCAAAAGGAATTTCTATAGCTTCCTGAGTCATTTCTGATGGTAAAGGAACACCTACTTGTTTATCCATGGTAAAGCAACTTTGGCAAATGAACAGGCTTACTAAATTGTTTGCCCCACTAGACTGTTTATAAAGTTATTACAAAGATAAAACAATAAGCATTCATGTACTGTATGTCACCTCTAGCATTCTTTAGGAAAGGTAGGAGTAAACATTGGATATACATAATATACATAGATTAGATATATAGATTGGATAGATAAGATACATGGAGAATAGAATAGAATAGAATAGAATAGAATAGAATAGAATAGAATAGAATAGAATAGAATAGAATAGAATAGAATAGAATAGAATAGAATAGAATAGAATAGAATAGAATAGACATTGAACAGGGAAAGCTGCAGGTGGAAAGGGCCGTAAGGAAAACCTGGTAAGTGGTTACGGATTTAATTTTCTCTCCTCTTTCCCAAATCTCCACTACTATTACTACTACTACTATTACTACTATGGCGGGAGGGAATCACACATAACTTCCCATCATAAATTATATAGGAAATGCAAATGCTGGAGACTGGAGACACCACAGTGAAGCAAAATGAACATTTCACATCTTAGCTTCCAAGCATCTCCTGAAAACCATCTTCCCAGCAGGTCACACATGTTTATTTTTCTTCTTTCTCATGCCTTGTTGCCACCCTAAGATATTAGACTATTAGAGAGAAGACATCAATGCAATATGTTTAACATTCATCAACGATGCTGTCTTAAGCTATACTTAACTTTAGCTGATTAACAGCTGAATGAAAGTGTGGCATAGACCATTATGGAAAAGGCTCCTAGGATAATAAACATCACCTCTACTAATAAGAGGATCATTGATGTTCTTTAAGTAATCCCAATGCTTAGCTGAAAGGTCTCTCTCTCTCTCCCTCCCTCCCTCCCTCCCTCTCTCTCTCTCTCTCTTTTTGCAATTGCCGATGAGGCTCAAGCTAGAGCATTTGATCAATCTATTTCAGTGTTTTTCAAACTTAGCAGCTAGATATGTGAACTTCAGTTCCCAGAATTTCCAACCACCATGACCAATCAGCAATTGCATGCTTGCTTGGTAATTCTAGGTGTTGACGTCCATATAATCTTAAAGGTACCAAGTTTGAAACACGCTGATCTATTTCATTAATATGCAATGGACTGTGCTTATCGCTCTCAGATTTTGGAACTTCCTACCATGAGAAGGCAGATTAGTTACATTTTTGCTGTCCTTCCCTTCAAAAGAAAAAGCATTTTTCTTCAGCTCATTTATTTTGGAAGATAATTGGTGCAATTGATTCATGAGTTTTTGTTTGAATACTAATGTCGTATTATTTTTTCAAGAAGTGTGGAAGTTTCCTACACAGTATTTTATTGACCAATAATAGGGTCTCATCCATGGAACATTATCTGGTCAATGTCCTCTAATTACCATATCCCTTTTTTCCCCATTGAAACATTCCCATTAATTTACCGTATATCTCCAAAAGCACTGGGGCTGGAGATACCTCTGACTTGGGGAATATTTTTGATTTATGGAACACTTGGCCCTAGTCTAGTTATATTTTTTTAATCCCGTACCAGATGCACATCTGTTCCTATTAAACATTGCAACTATCAATGAGAAAGAGAGAGAGAGGTTCGTGAATTAAAAAGTACATATAGTTTGAAAGAATTCAGCATCTGCCTGTCCTTTTGGTTCTATTGTCTATTATTAGTAGTGTTATGGAATTTGTTGTGCAGAGGTCTCCTTGTGCTACCAAAGAGTTGCACAGACAAGGAAGGGCACTGAGAGCAGTAAAAGTCACACACAGAAATACACTGAGTTCTAAAAGCAAAAAGTATTTTACTTTGAGGTGGTGTAAAAACAAAAATGCACAGTCAAAAATAAACAGTCCAAGTCATACACAATAGCAACAGTCCAAAGAGTAATCCAAACTACAAAGTCTTCTTACCGGTCCAGAGGTCAAATACACAGTTCAGCTTACAACAGTAGTAAACCAACAGCAGAGCAAAAACAGCAATAGTAGAGATCAGTGAATTCAGAGAGAGAGAGAAGCTACTTTCCTAGCTTCCTCTTATGGCCATGAGAACACTTACACACCCATTGGCCAATTAACAACTTAAAGACATAGCATTATGGTTAATATATTTTCAACCCAACATTGTAGGCTAACACCATATGCCTAACATTCTCCCCTTTGGGTAGAATAATATATAACTCTTACAATCTTATGCACATTCTTTCACAATTAGCATTGTGTTTCACAGCACTTTGTACCTTCGTAAAATGGTCTGCAATATTTACATCAGATGGACAATACTCTAACTGTATTAATTTATCTTTGACACATTGTCTGACATTTAAATAACGAAGATCAGTATGTTTAGATCTTGTTCTTACTGCAGCATTATTAGCCATCTTTATCGCAGCTTGATTGTCCTCATACACAATAAATGGATCATTTACATTTAAACCCATATCTAACAATAATTGTTTGTACACTAGCAGTTCTGTACATAACACTGATAGACATGAAAATTCAGCCTCCATTGTAGATAAGCTTATGTGTTTTTGTCTAATAGACTTCCATCCAATCAAAGAATCACCCAACATTACAGCCAACCCTGAAGTAGATTTACGAGTGTTTGTATCAGAGGCAAAACTCGCATCTGCATATGCAGTAAGGATTAACTCACGATTTGGCTCTAGATATAACGAGTAGTGAATAGTCTGCTTCAAATACCTTAATACTCGTTTAGCTGATTGCCAGTGTCTAACAGTTGGATTATTGTTGTACCTAGCTAATTGATTTACACAGTAAGAAATATCAGGTCTAGACCAATTACTCAGATACATAAGACTTCCTATCAAAGATTGGTACATAGTCTTATCAAATACAGGACTCTCAACATTAGTGTCCTTAAAATCCATAGCCATCGGAGTTTTAGCTGGTTTACACATTTCCATATTGTATCTCTTTAATAACTGAGATATTTTACTGGCTTGTGACACCTTAAAACCCCTATTTGTTTTCACAATATCTAACCCCAAATAGTGGCTAATTTCTCCAAGATTTCTAATTGTGAATTTATTTTGCAATCTTGAAATGATAGTTTGTGCTTCTAACTCAGTTTTTGTTATTATTGCAATATCATCTGTGAATAATAAGAGAAAAGATAATGCTCCGTTGTGTTCTCTTCTAAACAAACAAGGATCAGCATTACTGGCTACAAAACCTATTGCACTTAACTCATTAACTAAACATGTATTACACTCATAGCCTGATTGTTTCAATCCATAGAGGCTTTTCTTTAATTCCCAACAATCATGGTCTCTATCACTGGTCAATCCTGGTGGTATTCTTAAATAAATAGTATGTTGCAATGGAGCATGTAGATATGCAGTTTCAACATCTACATGGGTAACCATATATTGGTTTTTAGCCGCCCATACTAAAGCTGCTCTTAAAGTAGTTGCCCTTAGACTGGGTGCAAACACCTCGTCATAATCCTCAGTAGTTTGGGCAAAACCTTGTGCAACCAAACGTGCCTTATGGGTTACAGTCCCGTCTACACCTTTCTTTAACTTATATATCCATTTACAACCTATAGCTTGCTCACCAGGTGGCAGTTTTGCTTTCACATAAACCTTAAGATCCTGCAAAGACTTCAACTCCCTGTTCATTGCAGCTTTCCATGATGCTTGTTCCTTTTCAGGATACATCCTGATCTCATCATAGTTAGATGGCTCTACACTAACTTGACATATACTTGCTTCATAGCGATCAGGTGGATGTCTGATACGCGTTGAACGCCAAGGAATTACAGGGCTTTGAATTTCTGACTCCTTTCCTTCCTCTGATTCATCTTTTATCTCCCCTATCTCCTCTTCATCTTTTATATTTACAGGAGATGCATTATCATTACTAGTTACGTTATCAGAGGAGTCCTCAAACACTAGAGGATCAGTATTAACAGTTTCTTGCTCTAACCTATCCCAACCAACGTGCTCAAGGAATTTTGCACTAGCACTGTTATATACATTAGTTGTGCCCTGTTCCCAGAAACGATAGGATCTGTGGTTAGCTTCGTAACCTACGAAGTATAATTGCCTAGCCCTATGTTGGCCTTTACTCCTGAGTTGTGCAGGAATGTGGACCCAAGCTGGGGTGCCAAACGTGTGCAGGTAATCAAGGTTTGGTCTTCTACCATGCCATATAGTATATGGTATTTTACCAGTAGAAGTATTAACAACTATATTCAGAACATGGTTTGCACATTTTGCTGCCTCCCCCCACAGTCTATCTGTTAAGCCTGAATCTTGTAACATGGTTCTCATCATGGCTTGTAACGTTTGCCCACGTCTCTCAACAAAAGCATTATGTTGAGGCCTATAAGGGGCTGAACGTTTATGTTCAATGCCAGCAGATTCTAACATATCAACAAAACGCTTGTTTGTAAATTCAGTACCATTATCAGTAATTATGCACTGAACCTTTCTCTTTGTTTTTCTCTCCACGAACTTCAGCCAGTTTGCAAATTGTTGGAAAGTATCTGCCTTTGACTTAAGCAGATAACAAAAACCATAACGAGAGTAATGGTCCAATATACTTAAAATATAACATGACCCTCCTAAACTTGGTTTCATGGGTCCAATTAAATCAGCAAACACAACTTCCAAAGGAACAGTTGTTTTGAAGCTGTTTATCCTGTTTGCCGGACTTGCCTTACTCTTTTCCTGATTACAGGCATTGCAATTCAAATACTTACTACATGGCTTCAGTTTAACTCCCTCTACTAATTCCACTGTTTTACGTAGTGAGTTAAAGTTTACATGCCCTAACCGCCTATGCAATAAATGTATACATTCATCATGTGGCTTCTTGTTCTCACATATTGAGTTAGCTTTAACTGTACTAACCTGGTTACTTGTGAGAATGAATAAACCATTTTTCAAATTAGCAGTTACACAGGTTCCATTCCTCTCAATAGTGCATTGCTCCCCTCTGAATGTTACCACAAACCCAACTTTAACCAATTCCCTTACAGATAACAGGTTGAATCTTAGCTTAGGTATATATAACATAGGTAACTGTTCATCAATGCATGGACAATAGGAATTACCTTCACCAGAGGCCTTCATCCTCCAACCGTTTGCTAGTGAAACATATTGGTTGCTGTTTTTTATATTAATAAACCTCTTTTTCTCTTTAGTAATGCATTGTGAAGCCCCACTATCAACAACCCACAATTCATTATTTCTGGATGTTGGTTCATCAGAAATAGCCAAACCAATGCTCTTCTTAGCCTTCCCACTGCTATTTACATTCTGTTTTTTACCCTTTCTACAGAATTTGGCTATATGCCCTCTAGCCCCACAAGAATAACATTTCTTGACGTTGTAAGCAGTGGTAAATGGCTGCTCCTCTTGTGGCTGTGTCTCTCTCAGCTGGTCTCTGTCACGCCTTCTTCTGGACTCTTCCAGCAGTCTCCCAGTAATGTTAGTCAATGTCAGTTCCTCTCTGGTCAGGACTTCCAAAGAAGAAACATACCCATCATAACTCTCATCCAAAGATGACAGAATAATGTAGACCTGATGCAACTCTGAAAAAATCAGCTCCTTTTCATGAAGCTCTTGAAAAGTTGCCTTCATGTAATTTAAATGGGTCAGCATATCTCCATTCTTCTGCAGACGAGCCCTAAACAGCTTACGTGTAAGGTGTATATGTGCACCCACACTGTCACGAACATAAAGCCTTCGCAAAACATCCCAACACCTAGCAGCAGACTCCTCACCACGAATATGGACAAGCTGCTGGTCATTCAGTGTTAGTCCAATAATGCAAAGAGCTTTCTCGTTGCTTCGTTTAAAGTCGTCTAACTTCTTTGCATCCTCTTCATCATCTGGATCCCAAGCAGTAGTATCTGGTGGGTTATTTACAACAGCCCATAGTCCTTCCTTGCGCAAAAGCAAGCAGCATTTTGTGGACCAGGAAACATAGTTTGTCCCATCCAACCGGGTTATCCAGGAGATGCCTGACAACAGTTCTTGTGCCATTTTACACCAAAAAGCTAACACAAACTCAGCTAGGAATACTGTGTGTACTTACTCTCAGTACAGGCCTGGGCCCATAACCAGTGTTATGGAATTTGTTGTGCAGAGGTCTCCTTGTGCTACCAAAGAGTTGCACAGACAAGGAAGGGCACTGAGAGCAGTAAAAGTCACACACAGAAATACACTGAGTTCTAAAAGCAAAAAGTATTTTACTTTGAGGTGGTGTAAAAACAAAAATGCACAGTCAAAAATAAACAGTCCAAGTCATACACAATAGCAACAGTCCAAAGAGTAATCCAAACTACAAAGTCTTCTTACCGGTCCAGAGGTCAAATACACAGTTCAGCTTACAACAGTAGTAAACCAACAGCAGAGCAAAAACAGCAATAGTAGAGATCAGTGAATTCAGAGAGAGAGAGAAGCTACTTTCCTAGCTTCCTCTTATGGCCATGAGAACACTTACACACCCATTGGCCAATTAACAACTTAAAGACATAGCATTATGGTTAATATATTTTCAACCCAACATTGTAGGCTAACACCATATGCCTAACAAGTAGGAAAAAGATGTTTGAATTAAATCTGCTTTCCATTGACTTAAACACACATTTAGTGTCTGATATGCTGGACATGGTGGCTCAGTGGGTTAGGAAGCTGAGCTTGTTGATCAGATGGTCGGCAGTTTGGCGGGTCGAATCCCAAGTGCTGCATAACAGAGTGAGTGCCTGTTACTCGTCCCAGCTTCTGCCAACCTAGCAGTTCGAAAGCACGTAAAAATGCAAGTAGAAAAATAGGGGCCACTACGGTGGGAAGGTAACAGCATTCCATGCGCCTTTGGCGTCTAGTCATGCCAGCCACATGACCATGGAGACGTCCTCGGACAAGCGCTGGCTGTTCGGCTTTGAAACGGAGATGAGCACAGCCCCTAGAGTTGGAAACGACTAGCACGCATGTGCGGGGGAACCTTTACCTTTATGCTGGGCAGCAGCAGAGCATTAACCATGGGCTAATGACACTGATTAAAGACAGTGAGAACTTTTTTTGAACTATTTGCAGGGAACCTATTTATAATAAATATTTACAACAACAGAAACCCAACATTCACCCATGTCATTTTTCCTCCTAGGTCTCCCTCCCAGAAACTATCCTCTTCTAGCTCTTCTGTTTGCTCCGCCTTCATTCTGTTTCCTTCTCCTATTTCTGAACTCCAGAAGGGACTGGATTTATTGTCCTTTGTTCAGTATGACTTGAGTTTCTCTTGAGTCTGCTCAGAAAAATGCCTACTGCTTCTCTCTTGGGGGAAGAGCCTCTTGCAGGGTCTTTTGCCCAATCCTTCCCCAGAGAATTGGGCTTGACCAATGACCCAACATCCCCCTTCCCATCTTCAGTGCTGTGTGAAGATCAGTCAGTAGAAAACTGCATCTTTCCTTCCCATCTTGACTGAACATCTAATGTTTATGGATTTCCCCTTCCTTTCTTCCAGGGAATCCACTTGTGGAACTTTTTTCTCCTTTCCCAACTAGAAACCACCAACTGATCTATACATAACTCACATAACTTCATTCTCCAACTTTTCTCTCCAGCCATCTTTTTTTCTCCTCCTCTTTCTCCAGTTTTTGGTCAGACTGGAACATGTCCACCAGCAATTGAGAAGATAAGTACCAAACCCCATCCCAAAGGCTGGTCAAAACAGGTATATTTTCAACTGATAGTAAAAACATTTCAGGGTGAGAACCTGCTTAACTTCTCTGGTGAGTTTTTTCTGCCTGGTAGGCATCACAACGGACAATTTCTATCTCTGTCACAAATGAACAATGTAACAGGTTGTGATACAGTCAGTAAACAAGGAGGTTTCAATCAGTTTAGAGACTTTGGAAGCTTTTAGTTAAAAATATCCTAGAACCCTTGATCAAGAAGCAAAATTATAGTGACATAAAATGGGCAATAAAATGAAACTTATGCTAATTGTCTCTAATTGCCACCTGTCTATACCAAAAAGAACTATTAGGAATTAGCATCTGGAGGGAAGTTCCATTTGACCTTATTCAGGGGGAGGCTACACTGGAGCAGGATGACTTTGCAGAAGACAGATGGACCTGTGCAAGATGGCAACTGTGGCATTTTTGCCACCTGTCCAAGGTATTTTCCTAGGTAAAGATCGTGACCATATTCTTCACCCTTTCAAAAATGACTATAGGTGCAATATAGTAGTATGAACCACACTACAGTATTAAAAGCCATTCTTCCTCCTGGTGGAAATAATTTTAGCAAAAGAAAGAGAAGACCATTTTGCTACAAGCCAGAAATCATCCCTCAGTGTTTCTACCTAACACAGTGTTTCTCAATCTCAGCATCTTTAAGACATGTGGACTTCAACTCCCAGAAATCCCTAGGCAATTGCTCTCTGGGGATTTCTGGGAGTTGAAGTCCACATGCCTTAAAGTTGCTGAGGTTGAGGAATAACGATTTAACAGATTGCCAAGGCCTTGCAGGGGTCTTTTATTTGCTATGCATTAATAAGGGTCACTTTTCCCACTGTTCTCTTGCACCCTTGATGTGGTTGAAAAATACAGCATAACAAGCAATGTCTGCAGAAAAAAAAATAACATGCTGCATAGCCCTGTTATCCTCCCCTTTCTCCCTGTATTCCTTTGAGAAGGCTTTCTGAATGCATCACTTCACTGTCATTTGCAAGAAGTGAATCTCCTGTGGGACTCCAAGTGCAATTGGAGCTGGCTGCCAATGGCATATTGACAGTTTCTTTCAAGAGGAAACGTGGCATTTGGGACTCATTGTCACTTCTCAGCACCAGCTGACAAAGCGTTCTCACTGGAGAAGGTTGACTGACTCCTCATCAGGAATCAAGAGCAGATCTGAGATCTTTTACTCGGTCTATTTGGGATGCTTAAAATAAACTTGTTTATTTTGGGTGAACTTTAAAGCCCAAATTTTGTTTGGAATCTTAAAAGTATTATAAATACAGAGTGGGCCAGGGAGTCACAGTCTGGCAGCTGATGGCCTCTTGGGACCTTTCGGCAGCCCATTCCTGCTTTCACCCTTGGTTTCTTTATGCATGGTTTGTTGAGTAATCCACAGTTACCTGCATTCAGATTTATACTACTGTAATCCATAAGTCATGTTTAACCATTCTCAATAGCCAGATTTTTGGAGCACATTAAGCCACAATCAATCAAACCTCATTACCACTTAGTATGATACAGATAAGTATGGAGTTATTTTGGTCTGGTATTATAGGGGTATGCCTGAAATTCAGAACGTTCCACAGGATTCCCTGCTGGGATTTTCCCTTACTCCTGGGGGGATCCCTACATTTCCAATAATTAAATAAAGTTCCAAACACAGAACTCTGTTATTTGGGTTATGTTACATGGCTGTTTCATGTGGATATAGAACAAAATATGTCAAGTGCAAAGCCAAGAATGACACATGGTGAATCTTCCAAGCTGAGTTCTTCATTGTTTCACACCTACAGACAAAATCTTGCCAGACTGAACATTCTACTATGTCCATCTACATTATACTCTGTGAACTACTAGAAGGGACTGCCTTCCCCTTCTTTCTCTCATATATAATATCTGGACTGAGATGCCTCTTACTCCTCTGGAATGCACTTCCTTCCTCCTCAGAATCAACTTTACTATATTTCATCACAAATATCACTTCTTGTGTGCTGCAGATCTCGTAATTTAGCCACCTAGGAATTATGTCACACTTGGAATAAAGAGCCAGGCTATTGTGAATTATTGATATTAAACTCTGTGGCAGACCAGCCAACGATCAATGATGTTGTGCTAACCATTCTTTGCAACATCTCAGTTAAGTAGCTTCTCTGCAGTAGTATCTATTCCTCAGGTTTTGGCTACTACAATAGATCCAGAGATTGATGGCAGGACAAGCAAGAATCTTCAACCTTAGATCATGCTGCCTCTTAAGATACATTGGTCAAAGTAGTCTGGAGCTGTCCTTTCCCTTTTAGAGAATGGGAAAACATTGGTGCAAGGCCTTCTGTAAGGCCTAATCCTTACATAGCTTAATTTATGACACTGAAAAAAAATCCATGTTCCCTTTCCAGTTTCCCATAGGGTATTTTCATTTAATATATGAGCAACAGTGAAGAACAGAAAACAGTTATAAATTTATCAGGTCTAACCAGGAGTAGTTTCCAAAGTACTACTTGAAGTACATATATTTCCCTAAATTCATATGAAATCACAGTATGATAATAATGAGGGGACAGTCAACACACTGGATTAGTAAACATGAAATTGAAAGAAGAAACACAGATGAATGAGTTGTTTTGAAAACAATATCAAATAGTTTAGACCAGGCAATGGAGCAAAACACAACCAGAATGTCCCTTAGCCAAGAAAGGGAGCAATTCATAGAAAAATTTCTTTCTCCTGATATAAAGTTAAGGTAAAGGTTTCCCTGTCTGGTCATGTCCAACTCTAGCATGTGGTGCTCATCTCCATTTCTTGACCAAGGGATTGAATGTGTCTGAAGACATTTTCTGTGGTCATTTCGCCAGCATGGCTATGCATCAAAGACTCACGGAACCTTCCCACCTAAGTGGCACCTATTAATCTACTCACATTTGCATGCTTTTCAACTGCTAGGTGAACGGGAGCTGGGGCAGGAACAGGAGCTCATCCCATTGTGTGGTGCTCAGGACTCAAACTCAAGCTGTCAGCTTTCCAGCTGACAAGCTCAGCATCTTTAACCACTGAGCCATTATGCCCCTTATATCTCCTGATATAGACAACCACAAACATGCCTGTACATTGGTGTCAGGTTTTTATCAGGAAAGACTGCAATTGACTGCAATCTATATTAATTACAAAAGTTAAAAAAAAATAACCAAGATGTCCACCTCATGTACTCTTACAGTAAACTGTTCTCTTTCCTATTACCATTTTTCTTTTTCAGATTTTTTTTAACTGCCAGCTTCTACAACAGTCTAGCCTTGGGTCTGTATACTGATCATTACTGGTATTGCCTGCACCAATAAGAAAGAATGAAAAAAAGAGGCTACTTGTCTTTGTAATTCAATTAACCCCTGGGTCTGTATTTGCTTTGGGATATGACATTACTGACATGAAGTGCTGCAGGTATGAGGAGCAGAGTTGGGTCTCAGTGTCATAGCAAATCAAATCAGGCCAGCGTGGGAGAGGGAAATGCTAAATGCATAACTCCAGCTGACCTCCATAGGCAGAAGGGTGCCACTCGTCAATCTGATGGTCACCACTTGATTAGAAAGGCAGCCTCAGGGATAGGAAGAAAAAAAAAACAAGCCATCTAACATTTGGTGGCTCATGTGAGTAAATATACAGTGTAATAAAAGGGCTCATTTTCTGCTGCAGTAACATTTGCTTAATCTTGGGAATCAGGAGTATCTTTGTGGGGTTTTTTTTTAGGTCTCTACATCGGTTATTTACGTTGGGACAGCTGTGAGGATGGCCAGGTTAATAGAGTAAGGGATTACATTTGAACTTGAAGAAGAAGACCAGATGGAAGAAAGGACTAAGCAATGTATTTAAGCAGAAAGCTTTTAAAATGTGTGTGTTTGTTTGTTTTTGAATGCACAGCTCAGAGCAATGAACCATTGTTTCATTGCTGCTTGGAACTGTGCCATGCATGATCATATATGAGGTCTCTAATTTAAATAAATGTCCTTCCATCTGAAATGCAATATCCTCCTTACATTGCAAGTCTGGTACCTTTTTCTGTAGTAAGTGGCAACGGAAATAAACTGAGTCTCAGCAATAAATTTGTTTGATTAATGCATCAAGAAAACCACTGGACATAGGACATTTAATGCTAGAAAGTGATAAGTCCCTTTATTTCACATTACTGCTTTGAAACAGTCACATACATGTGCTTGAATGCTATTAACAAGAGGAGGGGGAATACCCTTTCATATGCAGTTTTACAAGAAGCAATTAAATGCTTCGTGAAAGAGGTGGTCTTAAAATGCCTAATCTTAAATTATATTATGAAGCTGCTGCATTAGCAGGTATAAGTGATTGGATTAATTTGACACAAGAGAGATTATTAAATCTTGAGGGCCATGATTTGCTGTTTGGCTGGCATGCATATTTGTTGTATGATAAGAAGGTAGATAATGTGTTTAGAGTGCATATTTTAAGACAGGCATTGCTGAGAGTTTGGAAGAAGTATAGACATAAGTTAGACTGTAAGATACCATTGTGGGCAATTCCAAAACACGCAATAGAAAATATAAATGTTGGTTTTAAACATGATGTGACTACGTATAAAGAGATCTTAAGCTTGGAAAGAAATGTCTGGTGTTTGAAACCATATAGCCTCTTGCGAGATGAAGAGATTGTTCAAACTTGGTTTCAATATATTCAGCTACGGGCCAGGTGGAAAGAAGACCAGAAAATTGGCTTTACAATGACTGATGAAAATTTGATAAAGCAAATTAGAAATCAGGGACCAGCACATATTAAACGGATATATCTTGCATTGATAGAGATTGACTCAGAAACAGAACTTGTTAAGGACTGTATGATAAAATGGGCCCAAAACATCCAAGAAGTTATTACAATGGATACGTGGGAAAAGATTTGGGTGAGGAACGTAAAATTTACACAAGCTCAAAATTTAAGAGAGAACTTTTATAAAATGTTTTATAGATGGCATCTAGATCCTAAAAAGCTTGCAAGTATGTATCCGAATTATCAGCCAAAATGTTGGAGATGTGGTGATGAAGATGCAACATATTTTCACGTATGGTGGACTTGCAAAAAGGTTAAGGCCTTCTGGATTAAAATTTGGTGGAATATGCAGAAGATTTTCAAGCAAAGGATAAAGTTTTGTCCGCAACTTTTCTTGTTGGGAATAATTACAGATGTTACGGTTGTGGACACTAAGCTGATGTTGAATTTAATTACGGCAGCAAGACTCTTAATAGGTCAGTATTGGAAGAAAGAGGAACTGCCGACCATAGAAGAATGGACTTTAAAGGTTTCTGACCTGGCAGAGATGGCAAAGATTTCGGCTTATTTGAAAGATCACTCGCAAGAACGTTATATTATGGAATGGAGAAAATGGATTGAGTATATCCAGAACAAATACAGGACTAAAAAGTTTCATGTAGCATTTGAATAAGTCTTCCTTTTCTTTTTCTTTTTTTTCTCTTGTTTTCTCTATATATATTTAATATTAATAGTGTTTGTATTATCCTATATGAGCCAGAGAGTGATAGATTTTAGAGTTTATGGTTGTTAGCATATGGATGTTTATGATTGTTTTTTTTTTGTTTTTATACCTTGTACTTAGCTCTGGGAAGTCGGGGGGGGGGGAGGGGGAGAGGGGTAGGGAGGGAGGGAGAGGGGAGGGGGAGGGGGGATTGTTAAAGAGAAAATATATGTTAAAACTTTTCAATAAAAAAAAAGAAGCAATTAAATGCCTGGATAAATGCTGTCAAAATTGCCTTTTTTCTGATATTCACAATATAAAAGAAGTATTGGGATACAGATTTCTGAGGCTGCAGGATTGGATAATTTGCAAAACAGGGAACAAAGGGCGGGATGAAAGATGGATTTGGGGGGGGGAGTGGGGATTATTGTGAAAGGCCATTATATCCTTTCAAGCCTCTATATGGCCTTTGTCTTTCTACCTGGTAGATTTTTGTTCTAAGAACAATTCAAAGAAATGGAGCATAGGAAACACTCATCTCTGCCTTTAGTGCATTTAGAAGTTCCTGGTGATATTTCTGCATATATATCGAAGGTCGGCAGTTTGGTGGGTCAAATCCCGAGTGCCGCGTAACAGATTGAGCACCTGTTACTCGTCCCAGCTTTTGCCCACCTAGCAGTTCGAAAGCACGTAAAAACGCAAGTAGAAAAATAGGGACCACTACGGTGAGAAGGTAACAGTGTTCTGTGCGCCTTTGGCGTCTAGTCATGCAGGCCACATGACCACGGAGACATCCTCGGACAAGCATTGACTCTTCGGCTTTGAAACAGAGATGAGCACCGGCCCCTAGAGTCAGAAACGACTAGCACGCATGTGCAGGGGAACCTTTACCTTTTTATACTGCAACAGCAGTCTAATTTAAAATTACAGAAAGCTTTAAAGAAATGGTAGGCAAGACTATAGAGAAGAAAAAATAATTAGGGCAGTCCCCTGGAACCTATGTAGGCCTTCACAAAAATGTAGTAAATAAATTGCATACACACCTCCTCCGCTTTTTTTTAAAAAAAGTTATACCATTTGGAACTATTCTTGTTCAACAAGCTAAAAACACAGAAGACGTAATGCTCCTGTTTTATTTAAGCCCCACCTCAAAGGACAAAAGGATAGTGCAAGTTTGATGTGTCCCCTTCCTATGATGTCCCTACATTATTACCATACCCTCTCAGAGGTCAGTTAAAAATAATTGCCTTTTTACAGCAAAAACAAGATTACTTGACCCTAATATACCACATTTCCCAGAAATGAAGACTAGTGGGTTTGTTTCTTAAATTAATTTGCCTTTGGAATCAAAGGGTGATCTTGGATTTGCTGACAATATGATAATGGAAGCAAATGAATGTATCTGACTATTCTTCCTTTTTTGGGAAGCAGAATTTTCTTAAGCTAATGTAAATATAGTAATATAAAACAGTAACACCTCACTTTACAGGATGAATTGTGGTGGGGGTAGGTTATTCCCAAATATCTATTAAATCTAAAAGTATGTACATTATTCATTTCAATTGGCATTATCCCACAAATCATGCAAATCACCATAGATTTTATAAAATGAGATAAAAATGTGAAATTCACCAGGCTACTTTTCATCGAACCTTTGTCCATTACACCGGAAGGCCGCTAAATTGAAGTCTGTTAAATTAAAGTGTTATTGTGCAGCCTTTTCACAACCTAAACCTAACCTGGCTTTCCAGTTGTTTTGACACCCCAAATCAGCCCTGTAATAGGGTTGAGGGAAGTCAGCTCCCCAGAAAAGGAAATATTAAAAGGGCAGAAAAATATATTTCCTAAAAAGATATTGAAGAACCAGGAAAGCATGCCCAGTTTTCTTAATAGCCCAGTTCTCCTTTCCCCAAGCAGAAAACCAGTTCTATAGACATGCAAATGTAAACCATCAGGAATGTTGGAGCTGGAAACGTAGGAAGACAAAGACCTAAAATCTACATACCCCAGCCCCAGGAAAGCAGGATATGACCTTTGGACATACTAGGATTGACCCACAGCCATCAAGAATACCAGAAAGGCACACCCAGACTCAGGTCAGAATAAGTGACACAGAAAATACAAAGCCTGAAACAGGAAATAACTCCAAACAAAAGACTCCAGGGGTATAAAACCCACTCCCTACATGTGCTCAGTCCTTTTTCTGCTGGAACCAGCTTTCTGTCTGACTTTCCTCTACAATAAACTGTAACCTTCTTCCTAAAGCAGTTGCCATGTTAATAATAATAATAATAATAATAATAATAATAATAATAATAATAATAATAATAATAATAATATTATAATAATAATAATAATAATAATAATAATAATAATAATAATAATAATAATAATAATAATAATAATAATAATAATAATAATAATAATAATAATAATAATAAGTTGGAAGGGACCTTGGAGGTCATCTAGTCCAACCCCCTGCTCAGGCAGGAAACCTTATACCATTTCAGGCAAATGGCTGTCCAGTCTCTTCTTAAAAACCTCCAGTGTTGGAGCATTCACCAACACTGTTTATCCCTGGCTTGGATGGAACCATGATGAAGACTTTTCTTTTTACAGGGTTACATAACACTATTATATTGTAGCGTAATAGTCAGTGTACTCCTAGAAATTCAAGTTAATTTGATATTATGGTTAGTTTCACAGGTAGTCAGATGTTTAGGCTGGATTTGACATGTTTCTCTATCTTTGAAATCCTTCCCAAGAAGCTGGGTAGGCAGATTTGTTTGTTGGTGTTAAAGAAACAGTCACAGGACATTAGCTGTTCTAAGTAAAGCTGCCTTCTGCAATTGCCTGATCTTGAAGGCACCAAATAAAGAAATGCCTTTTCTAATCAGGGTACCTTCTGAATATATAAACTTCAGCTTCCAACATTCTTCCCAATACCCATACTTGATGGGAAATTTCAAGAGTTAAAGTCATCGCAATATGGCTGGGGAAGACATTGATAGAAGCTTAGGATTTGTAGAAAATCTGTGGTATAACAAATATGAAGGATCTGAGAATGTTCTTCTCCTTTTGATGAACAAAATATCATCATCATTATCATTTTAGCCATTGTCTATATGTATTGGTTGGAAACACATGAAAGAGGCCTTTATCCAGTAATGGAATGAAATATACATCACCTGAATTCAAGACTTCTGTGCAGTAAATTAATGTAGATTTATTTGAATTAGAGACAGAATGACATTTATATATTACTTATATATAATTCCTCCTCTCTTTATAAGGTACCATATCTGCCTGTTGCCCTTTAAGATGAGATCACATGTTGTGCTTTTTACAAGTAACATTTTGCAAATAACAGGGTGTCTATAATGAGAATGTCCAGGTAATCTCTGCTTCCACTGAAATTTTCTGGGGGGGAAAACCCATGTGATCAACTCCTTTGAACAAAAGAAGTAAGGCGAAACAGTCCTCTTAAATGAGTATGAATTTAATAGAAGGAATGATGAAGTTAATTAAATCTCAGTGTGCAAGCTAAAATCTAATCAGAAATCTTTGGGGGTTTTCTTGTTGTTGGGCTCCAGCTGGTATTTATTTTTAAGCCAAAAGCAGGAGCCAAAGCAATGAATAATGCCAGTTTTTATGCAAATAAGAGTTTCTGATGATGTAATAAGGGTTTTCCCCCTGATAGTTCAATACCAGTTGTTACCCCCATTCCAAACAGGGATTCAAGCACGATCCTTTCCTTCTCCCAGATCAAATTTTAAAAGGGTTTAAATGTCAGTAAACCTTTCTCTAAATCAAAGTTGTGGTTTGTTTGTTTTTCCCCAAAGGGGAAAACCTCCTTCACACTTGTGCATGCAACTGGTGCAGACCATTTGAGGTCCACAGGTTCATCTTTTGTTTTCTTCTGCATTGATCTAGAAAAGTGTAGACATGCTCTTTTCCTCTCTTTTCTTACTCTGTGCCTGAGGCAGGAGTAAGTTTCCCAATTCCTCATCCTGTGCTTTAACCACCAGATCAAATGGAACCCAAAGATAATCTGGTTCCTCATAAATTAGTATACAAGTCGCAGGTTCCTTCAAACAACGGTATAATTTATCACATAGCTCAATGTGATGTGTTACAAAATGTTAACAAGTAGGAATCTGATGAACAATAATCCACTGACAACTTGATATGCCTTTAACTGTAGATTCTTTGGTAAATTAAATGGTATTAAAAAAATGACTTGACTTAAAGGGGTACTAGTAATTAGTGACTACAGTGTGTTCCAAAGTAAATAAGAGTTAAACTGTCAGATTGGCTTTCAACATCCAACCTACTGCCCATATTGCTGGCCACCATTCCCTGAAATGTCAAAAGTACTAACATTTGAAAGCAATTAACATTGACATTTGATCAAGAAATAGAGTAATACTTTTAATCTAGACAGATGTTCACTGATGTTCATTCTGCTTTTACAGAGGGGAGAGAAGTCAGAATAGAAAGATCCAATAGTACCAGCTATGATTCTCAATGCTAAATCAATGTCCTAATATTACACAATAGCTCTAGAGAATAGAAGCTTTATTCCAAGATATCATCTTTCCTTTTGACCATTTGAGATATCAGTACTAAACCAACTCTCCTCCAGATTATTCTTTCCCAGCATAGACCCATTTATATGCATAGAACATCAGTGTCACAGGTTATTTGGTAGAAGCTAATGGCAGCTGAAATCCAACATATTTGGTGAGCACCAGAGTGGAAAGCTGCTTATGGATCTGCACTGATATAATGCATGGATGCATCAACACAACAAAGGACATGGATGAGGCTTTAGTATCTTTAGCAGCAATTTCTTGTAAGTTTCAGAAACCATTCTATTTAAAATCAATTATATTTGGGGATAATGGTTTGTAGGTTATATTTACCACCATCATCAGACTAACACTGATGATATTACCTAGTTAGGGTAATGAAATGTATGCAAGAAAACCAGCAAGCTCAGAGACCACCAAGGACCCCTCTTGACCACCTTGTTTCAAGATTTGGATGAAATTTTCTTTTCCCAACAACTTAGCATAGAGACATATACTCTGCATGAGGTTTCTACATTCAGTTCTTGCCATTTGCTCTTCAGAATACCTGGTAACAGGTAATAAGAAGTAATCTGGTCTAGTGTAAAAGGCCTTCCTACATTTCCTATGAGTATTTCTTCTCCTTATAGTCTGCTAGAAAGGATTTTCTTCACATTCCCAGAAGATGCTGGCACAGATAGAAGAAAAAGTATCCACTTGGAGAAAAAAAATTTCCTTCCTAGGAAGGCTTTTATTTTCCTCTCATTGTCTTCTATTGTTGATGAAGAAGTTTGTTTTGAGGCATTTTTTGGCTTTCCAAATTCCTTTGAGAATGAATTTCCATTCATTTTATATGCTGATTTATATCTTGTTTAAACTCTTGATATGCTATTATACAACATATTAATAGCAACAGTTTGCCTACCTTTTTAAGCAATTGAAAGCCATTGCATAAATCCTCACATCTGTAGCAAAGCACATTAACTCTGATAGAGGTAGATAAGTCACAGTACTTATGTGAAGATGTGGTCACACCACCTCCCCTTGCCCCGCTAAGGACACACGTGATACAGATGCTTATAATAAGGTATTTGGATTGGGTTGGGGTGGGGTATGCCTTCAAATTGGTCTTAACTCCTGGTGAATGCCTGGACTACTCCCTTCATGATTTGGGGGGTGGGTTTGCAAGATTTTCAGAAATGGAATACATTGAATTGGTACTGCCTGGCAATAAGGACTTCATAGCAACTAACTTGAAACTGTGAGTCACTCCTTTTCAGGGCTTCAAATCAAAGCAGGTTAGCTCACTTTGATTGGATGCTTTAATAGAAGGAGGGGATCTTTCATCCTCCAGTATGATCGATGTGATGCAACTCTTTGATCCAGGGGTGCCACTTTGTTTTGGTGTGTTGATTCAAAGAAACATTTGATCAAAGTGCTCCTGGGGACCTCTGTATACCTCTACAAAACATCATAAATGCATGATTAAAAGGGAAATGTAGTTAAAATTTGTTTGGGGGATAATTAGTCTATATAGTGTCAGGCAACCAAACTGCTGTGACTTTGGAAAGTCCCACTTTGCACCTCCTAACTTCCCAAGGATATCTGGATAAATTGCCAGCATTTATCAAAAAGAATGAGAATATTAGATCACAGGATGCTTTGTTCTGTATGTCAGCATCTAATCAGTTTCCTGCAGAGCTTAATTGTGCTAGCAAATGCACGTAGTAAGTTCAGATTTCATAAAAGAACTGGACAGTTCCGTTCTTAAGGTAGAATAACTTCACAGATTTCTCAGCACTGAGTCCTGCAATTCTGTTAAAATGCAGATAATTAAGTCCCCAGGAGAAATGTCAATTGCAAATTATCAACTCGTCTGTCAACAAGCAAATGAAACGGGGTCAATGCTGCAATTAAGCACTTTTATTTGTACCAGAGTGTTGGTATTCCCAGTGCAGCATGCAGAAATCAAGTAAATATATGTTTTACTCAAACAATTTTGTCTTCATCTGGCTGCATCTATAGAAGGATATATTTAAAACAATTACAGCTGATTTTCATAACCGTGATGTAACACTAGTTGCAAGGACAGCTGTGGTTCAGTCAACAGTAAATAAAGACTGGGGCAGGGCCAGCTGTCAGAGTGAGCAGCTGTGTGAATGGGCTTCTCTATATCACACAGCCTCTCACCCAGTGTCTGCGGGGGCTCTTCGGAGCCATAGGAGGTCCTAGAGAGACAGCCGAAGTTTTTTTTTAATTCCATTTATATCCCACCCTTCTCCGAAGACTCAGGGCGGCTTACAATCTAAAGCACAAATCAATGTGCTTAGCAATAGCCTTCATTCTATGTATATGCCTGCTTATTAGGGCTTTTGGGGGCCCCCAAGCGGCATTATTACAAAGTCAGCTTATTGCCCCCAACAATCTGGGTCCTCATTTTATCTACCTCGGAAGGATGGAAGGCTGAGTCAACCTTCAGCCTGGTGGGATGCGAACCTGCACTAATTGCAGGCAGCTGGTGTTACTTAAGGAGGCATTAGCCCACTGCTCCACCAAGGAGAACATGCATGAGCGGCGGCCTGTGTTGGGGATCCAGAGAAAAACCTGATGCAAGCAGACTGAGGAGAAGGAGGCCGATAATGGCCAACATGAAGATCTGACAGAGGGACGGAACTAGCATCGACCTAGTGGAACAATGGTGAATCAGATGTGATGGAATGTAATCCCAAGATTTTACATTTAAAAAGTGAAAGGGAGCACTTTTGAAATTGACTCTGGCTAGAAGAGGGTGCCTTACCGAGAGGGAGCGAGCAGTGAGAGAAGCAACAAGAGATAAGGCGACAGGGGAGAGCAATAAGAAGAGGAAGCCAGGAAGTTAGAAGATCGTAAACTAGCTGGGGGATCAGGCGAACGGACAGAAAGGTAATGGGAAAAGAAAAGATTTTGAGCCTTGGCGACTGAATCTTAGAGAAAACGAGTGTGGACTATAAGTAGAAGGAAAGTGAATAGTTTGGATAGACTTTGAACTTTTGATCTAAAAGTCACGGGAGTATAGCGGATCCAAGATGGAGAAAGTGACACAGCAACTTTAGGACTGCAGTTTGGACCGTGAGATACCTACTGGCCATTGGCTGAAAAAGAAGACAGAAAAAGAGCTACAAATCTGGAGTTGAAATTTAAAATTAAAAAGGAAAGTGACTTTGATGGGACAGGAAGATAAATGTGATATATAAATATAGATATAAAGACACATATAAATATAAATATATAAACTGAATGCCTGCTGTATTCATGACATAATTATATTGCTGCAATTGTTGATTGCTATAATTGGATAAATTAATAGAATTGCTATAACTAAATAGCTAATTAATTAACATATATATATATATATATATATATATATATATATATATATGTGTGTGTGTGTGTGTGTGTGTGTGTGTGTGTGTGTGTGTGTCTGTCTGTGTGTGTGTGTGTGTGTGTCTGTGTGTGTCTGTGTGTAATGTGTGTTAAGCATTCAGAATACACTTGCTTAGTCCCAGACATGGGACAAATCTTATTTCCTGTTTCAGCCTAGCCCAAGGCCATCCACAGGCAGTAGCCACAGCAGTGGCAGCTCATATTTTGTGTAAATTTTTTTTTGGCTTGCTAACAAAGAATAAAGGGAGACTGATATGATCATTTCAAACTTATTTGTTCTCATCAGTCAGCCATACCCTTCTGGAATTCGAACCTGGGCTGTCTGCATCTTAAGCAGTTGTTTTAACCCCTAGGCCACAGGCTGTGTCTCTCTGTTAGCTGATATATAAATTATATATACCTGTATATATATATATATATATATATATATATATATATATATATATATATATATATATATATATATATATATATATATATATATATATATATATATATATATATATATATATATATATATATATATATATATATATATATATATATATATATATATATATATATGTGTGTGTGTGTGTGTGTGTGTGTGTGTGTATGTATATATATATGTATGTATGTATGTATGTATGTGTATGTATGTATGGATGTATATATATATATATATATGTATGTATATATATATATGTATGTATGTATATTAAGAGCCTTGGTGGAGCAGTGGGCTAATGCCTCCTTAAGTAACACCAGCTGCCTGCAATTAGTGCAGGTTCGCATCCCACCAGGCTCAAGGTTGACTCAGCCTTCCATCCTTCTGAGGTAGGTAAAATGAGGACCCAGATTGTTGGGGGCAATAAGCTGACTTTGTAAAAATGCCGCTTGGGGGGGCGAAAGCCCTAATAAGCAGGCATATACATAGAATGAAGGCTATTGCTAAGCACATTGGTTTGTGCTTAAATTGTAAGCCGCCCTGAGTCTTCGGAGAAGGGCGGGATATAAATGGGATTAAAATAATAATAATAAATAATAATATATATATATATATATATATATATATATATATATATATATATATATATATATATATATATATATATATATATAAAGGTAAAGGTTCCCCCGCACACGCGTGCTAGTCGTTTCCGACTCTAGGGGCCGGTGCTCATCTCCGTTTCAAAGCCGAAGAGCCAGCGCTTGTCCGAGGACGTCTCCGTGGTCATGTGGCTGGCATGACTAGACGCCAAAGGCGCACGGAACGCTGTTACCTTCCCACCATAGTGGTCCCTATTTTTCTACTTGCATTTTTACGTGCTTTCGAACTGCTAGGTTGGCAGAAGCTGGGACGAGTAACAGGCGCTCACTCTGTTACGCGGCACTCGGGATTCGACCCGCCAAACTGCCGACCTTCTGATCGACAAGCTCAGCGTCCTAACCCACTGAGCCACCGCGTCCCATATATATATATGTATGTGTATATATATATATATATATATATATATATATATATATATATATATATGTATGTATGTGTATATATATATATATATATGTATGTGTATATATATATATATATATATATATATATATATGTATGTATGTGTATATATATATATATATATATATGTATGTATGTGTATATATATATATATATATGTATGTATATATATATATATATATATATATATATATATATATATATATATATATATATATATATATATATATATATATATATAATTTAATTGATATATTGATAAAGGTTTACTTAAGGTTAAAGGAATTAAGTATTTGTAAAGAGTGGTATCAACTGAGTAACGTCTTGGGGGTTTGTATGAATTTATTAATATCATAAGAGTTATAATAGATTAGAGATAGAGGATAGGGTGGCTGTTGATCTCGATATATCTCCCCCGAATTAGGAAATAGAAAAGGAGGTAGTGGTGGAGGGAGATAGAGGGGGGGAAAGAAGGTGGAATTATCCCATAAAGAGTATTTTTATAAAAATCTGGTTAAATATGACAAGCATACCGAACTTAACAAAGATCAGTGCAGGAAAGAGGGCAACAACACAGGGGTTAGGGATGTCTTCACGCCCTTCTAGTCAGAAGTCCATTGATGATATGCTACAAAGAGAAAGGTCAAATTCCTTTAAAGATCTACAAGCCCTTCTACAAAATATGCAAGAAGCAATGACTAAGAACCATGAAGAGATGAAAAAAGAGATGAAGAAAGAGATAGGCCAAGTGAGAAATGATACCGGTGAGCTCAAGGAAAAAATACAAGCAATTGATGGTAAATTTGAGGTGATCCAACAACAATTAATAAAAAATGAGCAAAGACTACAGGAAATGGAAGTAAGAATGGAGAAGGAGGAGAAGAAAGTAGAGGAATTAAGCGAAACACTAATCCGGGCGAATAAAGAGCTCGAAACAACAGTGATCTTCCTGGAAGCGGAGAAAGCCATCCATTACCTGCACTTTCAAAATGTTAAGGGAAAAAAGGGTGAGGACTTGCCAGATAAGATGGCAGACTTAATGGTGAAAGCACTAGGAATAGGAAAAGATGAAATGTTGGCGGAAATAGATGAGATGTATAGGGTCCAAACTAATTATGCGAGGAGGCATAACCTCCCGAAAGAAGTACATGTGAGATTGGTTAAAAAATTGACCCGGGATGAATTACTACATAGATCAAGAGAGGAGCCGTTAGATTATGGAGGACAACAAATAACAATCCTCAAACAAATACCTAAAAGAATGAGAGACTTGAGACAAGGCTACCAATTTTTGACATCGAAACTGATTAGATACAATGTGAACTTTAGAAGGCTGACTCCAAAAGGCATTCTAGTCATGTGGTAAGACAGAAGGTATAGATTAGACTCGATAGACAAGGCAGAAGATTTTTATAAGCTTCATTTTAACAATGAAGATGAAGTAGAAGACCAAGAAGGAGGGGTCATAAGAGAAAGGGATGCAAGATAGATGGCTATACTAGGAACAGAGGATACAGGAAATAATTCTGGAGAGACTACAGAGAAGTATGAAGGCAGAGACAAAGAAACAAAAGAGATTTGCACAAGGAGAAGCACAAGACCCAGCTATAAATAAAATAAAGGAAGAAGAATGTAGGATTTTGTCATTGAATATTAATGGTTTAAACTCGCCAATGAAAAGACAGAAAATCTTCAATAAACTTATTCGTCAAAAATTAGATATAATAGCAATTCAGGAAGTTCATATAAAAGAACAACAAAAATACCTGTTAGACCAGCCAAAATTAGGAAATATATTTGTATCACTAGACCAACAAAAAAGAGGGGGGTGGTATTATATGTGAATGAGAAACTGGTAGCTAAACAAATTTACAAAGATAGAGAAGGTAGAATATTGATAGTTGAGGTAGAAATAAACCGTAGGAAAGTTGTGATAGTAGAAATATATGCCCCAAATGGAAACCAAGAACAGTTTTTTAAAACATTACATAATAAGATACATGATATAGATTATGATGAGATCTCTGTGTTAGGAGACTTTAATGCTATTATCGATAATAATTTGGATTACAAGGGTAACAAGACCAGGAAAAGAAAAAGAAGAATACTACCAAGATCCTTCTTTAAATTGGCCAAGGACCTAAATATTCAGGACATATGGAGAGAAAGGAACTGTGAGACAAGACAATTCACATATTACTCAAATAGGCACAGCTCATGGTCTAGGATCGACATGGTGTGTATGTCAAGGGAAATTAACTCTGAAGTTGAAGATGTGTGTATAGAGACAAGCACCTGGGCAGACCACAATCCCATGAAATTTAGCTGGAAAGGGTCAAAAAAATCATCTAGATGGACTAAACAAAGGTTAATATTAAAAGAAGATGACTTCAGACTAAAGATGGAGAGTGAACTGGACTTCTTCTTCAAAGAAAATAAAAAAGAAGACACCTCTGTCCAAAATCTTTGGGACACAGCTAAGGCAGTTATGAGAGGAGTAGCTATAGCATATATGGCTAAAAAGAATAAGGAGAAAAAACAACAACAGAAAATGTTAGAAGGGGAATACAAAAGATTAGAAACAATACTCCAACAAGAACCACAAAAAAAGAATGTAAAACAACAAATGGACTTAATTAAACACAAACTTAACATCTTAGAAAAAGAAAATTTAGCACAACAGATAAGACGTATAAAACAGTATTTCTTTGAAAATGCAAATAAACCTGGTTGATGGCTTGCACATAAATTGAAAAAACAAAAGGAGAAAAGTTGGATTAGTAGATTACGAGATGACAAAGGGAGAATACATTATCAAGAAGAGGAGATAAAAAATATAGCCCAGGAATTCTATGAGAAATTATACAAGGAAGATAACCAGGAAATTGAGGAGAAAGCAGAGGAATGTTTCAAAAAAGCAACACTACCAAAAGTTACAGATGAAATTAAAAATATGTTGAATGAAGAAATTAGGATGACAGAGGTGATTACAGCCATTAACAAACAAAAAAATAATAAAGCATCGGGTCCTGATGGCCTTCCAATAGAAATCTATAAGGAACAATAAAATATTTTAGGACAACCTTTATTGGATGTGTTTAATGCGGTCCTGGATGAAGCAAAAATCCCAAAGTCACAGTCAGAGGTGAATATTGTTCTGATCCCAAAAGACAATACGGATCATACATCAATCCAAAACTATAGACCAATATCTTTACTTAACTCTGATTATAAGATATTTACAATAATTATAGCTGAGTGATTAAAAAGGTTTTTAAATGACTTTATACACATGGATCAGAATGGATCTCTAGCCAAAAGACAAACTAAGCATAACATTAGGATAATATTAGATACTTTAGAATACTATGAAATACTTAGTGGACAACAGATGGTGTTACTATTTTTAGATGCTCAGAAAGCTTTTGATAATGTTAAGTGGTCATTTATATGTCAACAACTCAGATATATGGATATGGGTGAAAAATTTGTAAATATAATAAGGGCAATATATACTAATCAGGAAGCTAAAATAATAATAAATGGGGAAGCAACCAGGAAATTTCAAATACGAAAAGGAACATGACAAGGATGCCCTTTATCCCCATTACTATTTATTCTGACACTAGAGGTTCTAATGAGGATAATTAGAAACAAACTGCATATAAAAGGATTAGAAATTTAAAAAGAAATATATATGAATGTACTACCTAAAATTCTATTTCTGTTCCAAAATGGGGTTTTTACTGTCATTTTATTGGGGTTTTTATTATGTATTAACTGTTTTTTAATGGGCATGTATTTAATTACTTTTTAACTTTTGTAATTCTGTGTTTTATTCTTGCCCTGTACACCGCCCTGAGTCCTTCGGGAGAAGGGCGGTATAGAAATATTAATAAATAAATAAATAAATAAATAAAATAAAATATTCCTATACAACTAGATAAAAAAAATTTTGGGAACCTGAACAAACTGACAATAAATTTTCTATGGCAAGGGAAAAAACCGAGTATTAAAATGAACCTCTTGCAGGACTAGGGGTTTGGACTACCAGACTGGGAAACATATTATCATGCAGCGCGTTAACCTGGATTAGAGAGTGGATAATCTTAAGGAATAAAAGACTATTAATTTTAGAAGGCCATGATTTGCAATTAGGCTGGCACGCATTCCTATGGAATGATAAACAAGGGCTATATCAACATTTCCAAAGCCATCAAATTAGACAAGTGCTACTCAAAATTTGGAATAAAATTAGAAAACAAAATTATATTAAAGTACCAGTCTGGTTGTCCACCCTGGAGACGATAGTTTACCCAAATTTGTTCAATTTGGAGAATAGCACTATGTATAAAGATATTATGAATGATGTGGGAGAATTGAAATCGAGACAGGAACTAGAGCAACAAGGGTTAAAATTGGAATGGTGGGCTTACTTACAAACACGATATGGGAAAGGTAAGAAAGAGTGGGGGATAAATATTCAAGAAACTGCATTGGATAAAACCTTACTGGGGGCAGATGAGATACAAATAAGAAAATTGTATAAACTGTTATTGGGGTATAAAATGATTGAAGAACAAGTCAAAGAAACAATGTTGATATGGGCTAAGAATGTTGGTCATGGTATTGATCTTGATGTATAGCAAATACTTTGGGATAGAAGTAAAAAGATAATGCTGGCCACAGCTTACAAAGAAAATCTTTATAAGATGTTTTACTGGAGGCATCTCCCTCCAACACGGCTAGCTAAAATTTATAAAACAATATCCCACAATTGCTGGAAATGTTCCCAAGAATTAGGCACCTATTTTCATGTATGGTGGACCTGTAATAAATCGCAAAGGTATTGGCAAAAGATACGGACATGGCTAAAGGAAATATTAGGACGGAGAGTAGAATGTAGACCAGAATTTTTCCTGCTTGGCATAACAAAAGAGAAACATAGCAAAGAAGAATTATATTTAATAATACATATTATCACAGCAGCGAGAATGATGTTCGCCCAGAAATGGAAAGATAGTGAAACACCTGATGAGAATGAGGTGATAAAAAAAATATGGGCTTGCGCAGAAATGGACAAGTTAACTTTGGAAATAAAAAATAAACATCAGTCAGAGTATTATAAAATTTGGAACAAGTTTTACCTATAGTGGGAACAGAAAGGAAGGTCTTAATAGAGATATACAAGATGTTGAACTTAAATAATATTAGAATAAGGTGGATGATAAGATCGAATATTGTATAATTGTATATAAATGATATGTATATAAAATGTATATAACATACAAAAATGATGTAAGACAAGAAGTTATGTTAGACCGATGACACCATGTCCAAAGTTTTTAAATATTTTGAATAATAAAATTTGTATTTAAAAACAGTAAATAAAGACAAAAATCTCAAGATTCTGAATCTCAGAGAAACTATTTGAAATTCTATCCCTGGTTTGGAATTCAGAGGGTCAAAACACAAAATACTTTAATGTGTAATTAGAGCTAATGTTTTAGCATTTGTATAGGTTGCCAATTCAGATCAAGACAACTACACTTAAGGGGATTATAAGAGGAATTCTGATGGTAGATGTGAAGGAGGAAAACTGATCTACTGTGTGGTTGGATTATCTGAAAACAGAAAGCAGTATAAGTTTCTAGATAAATAAATAAAACTGGTTTAAATTCAAATATTCCAGCCATATGGAAACAAGTTTGATTATTGCCACTAATAGGCCATGAAGACTCTGCCTATAAATGTAATTTTAGAAGGTAGCCTTTTGTTATGTTACCTCTTAGAGTTATTGCTGATAGCTATTGTTAGATAAAAATGCTTCTTTTCTGCATTTGGTGGGCATGCAAGGAGAAATATCATAATGAAATTCAGTATCAGCCTTCTACAGACATGTGCTTTCTAGATATGTCACAGCTGCAAAACCTAGAAGCTCACATATGCAGTTAAATAAGGCTGTTCCCAAAGACATACAGGTAGTCCTCAATTTTCAACCATAATTAGAGTTCCCATCCTCAGTAAAGTTGTAAAACAAGTCATCATGTGAACACACCTGATTTTATGACCATTTTTACCATGGTCATTCTGTGGTTGTAATGTGAAACATGTAGTTATGAAGTGAATCCTATGGTTATTTTTTTATTAGTTTTATTCATCTATAACATAAAATGTGAAGATACAAAAGCAAATAGTAGGGGACAACAGTAGAGAAAAGGAAAACAAAAAAGGTGTGAAGAAGGGGAGTAGAAGAAACAAAAGACATTGACTTCTGACTCTCTCTGTTGCAGTAAAATCAGACATTAAAATCAAATCTCAACTTTTTACATTTCTATAGTAGTATGCACTAGCCATTTCTGTATTGGCAAATCAGTCTAATCAGTAAAACCCAAAATCATAATATCATTTTTTCCACCTCAAGCACAAAGTCCAGAAGCGGTTTCCAAGTAGAAACAAAAGTACTTATGTTCTTTTCTTTTATCAGCACAGTCAATTTGGCCACCACTGCTAATTCCATCAGTTTTTGTAACCATTTGTCCATGGTAGGAATTGAGGCCTCCTTCCGCTTTTGTGCACAGAGCATATAAAAATCACAGTTCCATTTTTTCCCCAGTTCTCTTTCCATTAGACCCCAAAAGAAAGCTTCTGATTTAATCTTTATGTTCATTTAAGAATTTTCTGCATTAATATATGAATCCTACTCCAATATTGCTTTGCCTTATCACATGTCCACCATAAATAATAAAAAGTTCCTTCTTTACATTTACATTTCCAACATCATTTGAAATTCCTTTATACATTCTAGATAACTTATCTGATGTTAAATACCAGTGATACATCATTTTGTAAAAAATTTTCTTTTAGGTTATAATTTAATGTGAATTTTAATCCACATATTATCCACATATTCTCCCTTTTATCCACATATTCTCCCATTGTTCAAACATCACATTATACCCAAAATTCATTGCACACTGGATCATACAGTGTTTTACGTGTTCATTTTCCAAATTCAATTTTTATAGACCTTGGCAATTATATGATCATCACTACCACGTAGTAGGATTTCCAATTCATTTTTAGCAAACTCAAAACCATGGCCTTTTTTGTCTAGTTTAAATCTTTCCTTTATTTGTTGATATGTAAACTAGTGACAAGTGTGACCTTCTAATTCTAATTCTTCCCTAGACTTGAGGAAGAGGTCTCCAGAATTGAAAGATACTATTTTACCATATGTTCACCAGTCCAGCTTCACCACCATTTCTTTTCTAAAAAAAGCTTCAGGGGGGGGACACCCATAGGTGCAATTTCATTTAAAAAAATTGTTTTATATTTATTCCAAAGTGAATCCTATGGTTATTAAGTGCATCCAGCTTTCCCCAATTGATGGTGCTTGTCAGAAACTATCTGGAAAGATGGCAGATCAAGAATGTGTCACCAAATCTCTTTTTCCAAGGCTGTCATAATTGTAAACCATTGTTAAATGATCAATTGTAAACTGAAGACTACCTTTACGCCTAAACAGTTTGTCAAGCTTTTAATGTTGGGAGTTAGGGTTGAGATCCAAATGCATGAGCACTGTTATTGATTTCATTTCATTTATTTCATTTCCTTACTATAAAAGAAGGGTTACTTCTTTCATTCTTTTTATAGCAGATATGGCTATTCTTTTCTTAAGACCCCCTTTACCCAGAAAAGTGATCCATGCACTTAGTGCATCTGCACTAAGGATACAAGAATAAAGCATGTGAAAGAACATCCAAAATTCAGATCCCATCGATTTTATTAAAGTATGAAAGATCTGCTAAGCACTTAGTATAATTTTATCAGATGACATCCTGGAACACCATTCATTGTGATGCACAGTGGGTAGCCTACTTGATTTAGATAACATTATTTTGGAACCAGCTCTGCTTAGCAAGCTGTGTTAAATCTATATCGCATAAAAACAAAAGTTATACATACAAATTCTAATGAATTAAAAGCTAAAAAGAACTAATGATCTACTAAATTCAGGACTTTGTGTGTCATCAATTTGTATTAGTACACAGTATATGATTTTTGTGTTGCTGATTTTCTTTGATGTTAATATTTAAAATGAATGTTTGTGCTTGAACAAATAGGAAAAATGGGGACATGAAGACAAACAGGCAATGTTCTTTATGAACAGCAAAGGCAATTCTCTGTCAGATGTTGCTTTAGATAATCTGTTCTGACAAAAAAGTTTCCACTGTCTCAGATTGTTATTATGATTTTTCTTAGTGCAAACCTATTGATGTTGCAATACTATCCCCTCCTCCCTATATAAGGTGCTCTGCTTAGGCCAAGCTTTCTGTTCTTAAAACCATGGAGTTCTACAGCTGCTTCAGACCCCATTTCCACATAGAGCCAAATTTATGTTAATAGATATGACTTCCCCAGGAAACCTTGAAGCTGAGGTGCTGTAATAGATAGGTAAGTGTCTTCATACAGGGACGTGGTGGCTCAGTGGGTTAGGATGCTGAGCTTGTCGATCAGAAGGTCGGCAGTTTGGTGGGTCAAATCCCGAGTGCTGCGTAACAGAGTGAGCGCCTGTTACTCATCCCAGCTTCTGCCAACCTAGCAGTTCAAAAGCACGTAAAAATGCAAGTAGAAAAATAGGGACCACTACGGTGGAAAGGTAACAGCGTTCCATGTGCCTTTGGTGTCTAGTCATGCCGGCCACATGACTACGGAGATGTCCTCGGACAAGCGCTGGCTCTTCAGCTTTGAAACGGAGATGAGCACAGCCCCCTAGACTTGGAAACGACGAGCATGCATGTGTGGGGGAAACTTTACCTTTACCTTAAGTCTCTTCTTAACTTTTTTTTAAAACAGGATTGCTTGGGAATGAATCCATGGCATCTTGTTACGACTCTTGAGTTTAGATATATCTTTTCACAGTGATCTAGAGCAGTGTTCCATAAACTGTTGTCTGAGAATCCATGGAGATCCCCAAGAACCCTCTCAGGTGTTTACAAAATCAAAATTGTTTGCCAGTTATTGAAGATATTTGTAAAAAATTTAAAATAAAGTCACACCTTGTTGTTATGCTGTTGCTTCTAAATTCCATGTCAGCCTATAATAAGGCCTCCCCATCTGTGATTTAATTGATAAGAGGGCTGATCTGGCATGAATTATTGAGACCTGGCTGGACCCAGAGGGTGGGACTGGCCCTTTCCTAGATATCCCCACCTGGGTTTCAGGTATGGCATCTGCTGAGGTGTTGCATCTGCCAGGAGAGGGGTGGAGGTGTGGCAATTGTCATTTGGGAGTCACTAATACATTTTAAGGGCATTACATCATAGATCAACAGATATGAGACCCTCTTCATTAAGTAGGGCTCTAGAGGGAGGGTACCAACATCCCTACTTGAACTCCTTGACTCCATCTCTGGGTTGCCAGTAGAGTTTCTGAGACTTATGACTTTGGGGGACTTCAATCTGCCTTCTCTTGGAGTGGAGCCTGGGGTGTTTCAGGAGCCCATGACCACTGTAGAACCTGTGACAGTATGACTTCACAAATTGCATGAAACAAGATATGACATGTAAAAAAAATCTATCCTCATAAGATGGCAGCAAAGAAGCTGATTTTTTTTCTCAAATTCTATCTCTTTGCTGCCATCTAGTGGTTGTGTAGACCTTACAGTCCAAATCTGGCAGCCTTGGAAAGTTTTTCTTTCTCTACAGCAAAATTCCAAACCAAGATTTTGAACTGCTTAAAATAATAAAAAATAATGTGACAATTATATGCTGTCAGAACCAGCATTCTCATTCTCTCTCTTCTTTTCAGGCAAATTGGAAAGCAAATGTATTCATTTTCTTTTGGTAAACAAACTGCCTCCATTCCTCTCAACAGCCACCTGACTTCCCACTTAGCTGTGCTTCTTGTTCTTTCTAGAGACTAATTCTGAAACTGCAACGTGGCAGACACGACCTGCTTTTCAAGAAGACTGAATATATATAGTGCTGCCAACACTCAAAATAGTTTATTTCCACAAAGCCTCAAATTCAAATGTCAGTGCTGATTCAAGGAATAAATAATGCCTTCGTAAATAAAAGGATTGGAAAGGACTTTTCAAGTCATCTAATCCAGCTCCTCCTGCATACTGCAGGAATCCATCACTACAGCATATTCAACTGATGGACACCTTCAAATAAAGACACACGTCCATCACCCCCAAAGTCAGTTTGTTCCACTGTTGATTAGTTATTATTGGTAGAAAACTTCTTTTGAGATCTCACTAAAGACTATTTTCTATAATTTAAAAGCATTGTTTCCATCCTATCTTTTGAAGCAATTCTGCCATAGTCTTCAAACACTTAAAGACAGTATCCTGTCTTCCTGTTACTTCTCATCTCCAGAATAAATATATCCAACACCACCAAATGTTCCTCATAAGCCTTTTCTTTTCAGCTCTTTGGTTGCTCTCTGCCCATGCTCCAGTTTATCAATGCCTTTAAAATTAGACACAAGACCAGATGCAACATAATTAATGCAGAATAATGGATTTTGTCTGAGCTGGACATTGACATTCTGCTGATGCACCCTAGGATTCAATTTGCTTTTCTTGGTATCATGATATCACACTGTTGGCTAGTATTCAGTTTGTGATCCACAATGATACACAAATCCTTTTCACATGTCCTGTTGCCATTAGGGTCCAAATAATACTCTACTCATGTATTTGATTTTTTTTAATACCTAAATATGGAACATTCTAGTCATCCTGCTTTAGTCCACTGTATCAGCATTTCAAAATTCTCCTAAGTCTTGATTTTGTTCTGTAAGTTGTTTGCTTTCCCTCCAACTTTGTGTTGATACCAATTTAATAATCATATTTTCTAGCCTTCATACAAGATATTTATAAATAGGTTGAATGGACAGCGCCTCAGCCCCACAATCCCCATGATACAACATTCAACAGCTCTCCAAGTTGATGATATTATTGACATAATAAATATGACTGTTCAACCCAAAGTGAAAAAGATCCCACTTGTTCTTATACTAATAAAAGATATTTAAATCAAATTCAATCCTAATTCATGGACTCATCCATGAAATTTTCTTGGCAGTGGTAAGGAAGTGTTTTACAGTAACCTTCCAACCTTGGGATTTCCTAATGTTTTTCATCCATCTACGCACTAAGTAACCGAAATTCACTTAGTGCTGAATTTTGTGCAATCATTCACAATTTGTCCAAAACAGGGGTGTCAAACTGCCGGCCCACAGGCCAGTTGCATCATATGGAAGCCGCACCCACCCTAGCTCCAGCAATGCAAAAAAAAAGTCATGATACATCGCAACATATCATGTGATGTGGCGAGTTTGATACCCATGTCCTAGAACTAGCAATTGCTATAGGTTGGCTGGTTTGTTTGTTTATTTATTTACTTGATTAATAAGTAAGTATGTTTTGAGGCTTACCTGGCTTTGGAAGACACTGGGGGGGGTGTTGCATTTAAAAAGTAAATAACAATGAAACAGAAGAGAAAAATCATGATCAGAAGAAACAGATACAACACCCCTAAAAAACTGATGGGGCTTAACAGCACCCAGCCCACAAGGCTAGTTTTAAAGGTTTGTGGAACATCATTAGGGTGGGAGCTACATGGATGTCTGGGAAAATACTGTTCCAGGATAACAGAATAGCAGAGTTGGAAGGGACCTTGGAGGACATCTAGTCCAACTCCCTGCTCAGGCAGGAATCCCCATACCATTTTAGACAAATGGCTGTCCAATCTCTTCTTAAAAACCTTGCTTTTTCTTCTGCCTTTAGGTGCTTCTACCTTGTGGCAGCCTCTTAGATATTAGAATGCTGCTATCATGTTACTCCTAGTCCTTCTTTTCATTAAACTAGACATACATAATTTGTGCAACTATTCTTTATATGTTTTAGCCTCCACTCCCTCCCCAGAATTATGATAGAGAAGCCATAAATGAATAGGAACTATCTTTCCCCACCCAAGTATCTCTGGCACCATGCATGTGACCATATATAGAAAGTTAAACTGGCACATTGTGAAGGAGTATAGTTGACTACCAAATGATGCTTCTTCTGCTTTTTCATTACTCCTCCTGTAGTGAGTAATTCCATTTTAAAAAGGGTCATAGAAGGTATTAGAGTATGCTAGGCTGAACTTTGGTTCCTTGCTAGGTCTTTTTTGAGTTTCAAATATTACAAATGTCTTCACTTAGCAAAATTGAAGTGGGGAGTTCTTCAAGAAATGGACAAAGGGGAAAAAAGTGTTAACAAACTGGAGACCGGATGGCGTTGCTAATGAACTCACAACTATGTCATTTTCTTTTTGTGTTGTATGATTTTGCTTCCTGGTACTGCAAAAACTATTACTTGAGGAGGAAAAAAAGAGAGTGCTACAAATGAAATGAATTTTAGTTTTTGTGTTTGGGGGATGTTGTTACCTTAGCATGAACCCCCCAAGATCTGTGTATAATTCAACCATTCTTTTAATTTTAGTGAAGTGGCTGACAGACCACTCAGAGACAGCTGGCACGTTAACAGGGTTTATTCAGAACAAGGACAACAAGGTACAGAAGGGTTCGGCTTTTTATAGCCAGCAGCCAGCTGGCTGGTCCAATCAGTAGTCGGTCTTTTCGCGCCGCGGGTTCTGCTCCAATCGGCTTCGCGGCTTCTGACAGTTCTCTTCCCTCGTGGCTGGGCGGTTCCGCGTTGTTTTGACAGCCGAGAGCTGTCAACCGGTTTGCGCCTGCACTTTGCTGGGGAATTTTGACAGCAGTCAAAATTCCCGCGTGTTCGCCTGTCAGAAGCTTTACCTCATAACTTAACATCATTTAAACATTAGTGATAACTATTTACATATAATACATTTAGCTTGAAATTTCAGGGCCTGTGCTAATTTGCAAAGTACTAAGGTAAATAAATGCATGTATTGGTTAGCTGTTGCTTGAGCTATTTTTTCTCTGCTGGACTTGCAATGGGAGGGGTCAATATCTCTATCTATCACCAGTATTACTACAGTTTCGGGAGGGAGGGAGGGAGGGAGGAAGGAAGGAAGGAAGGAAGGAAGGAAGGAAGGAAGGAAGGAAGGAAGGAAGGAAGGAAGGAACCCTCCAAGCTATTGAGGCCTGTTGTATTTGGTGCTTCTGCCTCTATGATCTACGACTCAATTCTCTCAAGGTCTGAAAATGGAACTAGTAAATTACAGCTATTTTTCATCTTATATTTATACACCTTGGGACTACTCTTGCAAGCCATCTTCTATGTAAAGACATCTCAAGGGAAAGTTATCAATATCTTAGTGAAAGTCACAGGTTGTCTAATGGGCCTCCAGAGTCCTGGTGTACTAACATCTGTCCTCGGGACTGTATTAATGTGAATGATATCAAGCACCATTTGTTATTTCAGTAGTGTTGCCAGTTTTTTTTTCTTACAGTGCTTCTGGGCCTGTAAGACCTTCAGGTAAAGGAGAAAATTAGCAAGAAAATGTTTCCTTGCATAGGTATGCAACAAAAATTCAAAGTTATTATAATGGGGGAAAATATTGGGAATTTTTGCAAGGAGGTATTCAACGTGAACATTTCCTGTTCTGTACATTTATATCTATATAATAAATTTCCCAGTTTCATAGCACGGAGGAATTTATTCAATAAGTAGTTCTCCAGAGTCTTTTTCTGGCACATTTTCTACAGAAAAAGTGGTCATCTGTGCCTTAATAGTTTTATTTACATGGATATCTTTGGGCACCATATAGTTCTCAGAGGAGCCGTTACAAAATGAAAATAGTGGATGGCCACAGTTAAGCATTTTGTTTGAAAATGTGCTTCCTGCTGGAGAGGAGGAAGGACCAACATCCCTAGTTTGTCTTCTGAATACGAACTGATGTCTGTAAACTCTAAGACAAGCATATTAACCTTGTTTTTTGAAGTCTCAGAGAAGAACCATGTCAGTCATTTTGCAAAATAGGCAAGCTTTTGTCTTGCAGCACTTTATGACAGCTGTCACAAATTGGTTTCAATCATAAACTATAAAAAAAAATCAGGAATCTCAGCAGATTTGATCATTGGGCCAAATCCAACAGAATAATGTTCAACTGTGGCAGAAAAAGGTCCTGCAACTGAGTAGAGAAAGACAAATTTATAGGTACAAGTTTGGGAAGTTGCTGCTTGATGGCTCTCTGTGTGAGAAGGATCTAGCAGTACTGATGGAGCCAGCAGCTGAACATGAGAAAACACTAAGATGCAGCAACTAAAAATGTCAATGCAATCCTGTGATGCATTAAGAGAAGCACTGCATTTCTGGCAGAGAAGATAATTATCCTTTTATTCTTTCCTGATTAGATAGCATGAAGAATGCTATGGCATTCAGTTCTGTGCACTATATTTTAAAGAGGTCATGGACAAGCTGGAAGAGATTTAGAAAAGAGCTACCCGAGATGATAAAGATTCTGGAAATCCAGCCTTATGAGGAATGGTTAAAGGAGTTGAGAGGGAAGATATGAAAGATGTATCATATGCAAAGTGTTTGTACTTATTCTCTGTTAAAGACAAGAAATACAACAATGAGAAAAAAATAAGATCTGCTTAGAATAATCATAGAGTTCTCTTAGTGGGGCTGGATGGCCACTTTTCAGGGATGGTTTAGTGGAATCCTGAATAGAAGAGGACTAGAAGATCTGTAAGGTCCCTGCCAGCTTATATATTCTAGGATACCAAATTAGTCTGTCTACAATTCCCCTATCCTTCACTTTCTGAGCTAAGTGTAGCATACAACTGTGGGTTATCCCACTTCAACTAAAATCAGTAACTGCTCTCTCAGAGAATGTTATAGCAAATCCAGAATATGAACTAAGATATCTGTACTCAAAGACAGCTAAGTTGCCTATATCTCTGGTACCATTCTTGGGGACCATATCTTTGAGGAATGTTTTGATGATTTTTCTATACTTCCTCACTTACTATTATAGCATTTGTGGGCACTATACTCACAAACGACCCTCTCTGATTCAATTCTCACACAACATGGAAGAAAAGAATAGAATTCTTTTAACATATGAGAGTGGGAGTCCTTTAAAAATATTACTAGTATTGTCTAATTTCATTGAACAAGAAAATAAACACTGATATTCAGCAGAAATGGAAAAGATTCTTTGAAAATATTGATGCTTTTTGCCTCTTTTCCCCTCTTAATCCAGTCATATACAGCAGGGCTTTTCAACCTTTTCACCCATTGTACCACTTTTAAGGGACACGGTGGCTCAGAGGGTTAGGACGCTGAACTTGTCGATCAGATGGTCGGCAGTTTGGCGGGTCGAATCCCAAGTGCCGCGTAGCAGAGTGAGCGCCTGTTACTCGTCCCAGCTTCTGCCAACCTAGCAGTTCAAAAGCACGTAAAAATGCAAGTAGAAAAATAGGGACCACTACGGTGGGAAGGTAACAGTGTTCTGTGCGCCTTTGGCATCTAGTCATGCCAGCCACATGACCATGGAGACATCCTCAGACAAGCGCTGGCTCTTTGGCTTTGAAACGGAGATGAGCACCGCCCCCTAGAGTTGGAAATGACTAGCACGAATGTGCGGGGGAACCTTTACCTTTACCTTACCACTTTTAGGACATGGCAACATCCGAGTACCACCAGTTGCCTAGCAATGTGTCAAAAACCTGATGACCCCCCCAAAAAGTGATGAAGTACAGGTAGTCTTCGACTTACAACAGTTTGCTTAGTTACTGTTTGAAGTTACAATGGCACTGAAAAAAGTCCCCCCCCCAAGCCACAGCCGAGCAAGACACCTGCCTGCCTGCCTGCCTGGCAGTGTTCTTCCTCCTGTCTGAGGTTTTCATTGTTGTGAGCATTTCTGTTGAGGATTGGCAGTAGGGGTGGGGTGGGGGTGTTTGGTTTTTATTCCCCCCATCTGCTGTGTGGTTGCAGCAGGTTTTGGTCACTTCACATGATTCTGGGACACTGTGACCATCATAAATATGAATCAGTTGCCAAGCATCTGAATGTAAATCACAAGACCCTGGGGATGCTGCAACATTCCAGCTGATCGGTGCTTCTTCTAGGCTCAGCAGATGTGCCAGGATCAGTGCTAAGCTCCAGCTGGAGCCTGATGCTGATCCTGGTGCTTCCACTGAGCCCTGACAGCCCCAAAGAAGTGCCAATCAGCTGGAAAGCAGTGCTGATCCTGGCGCTTCCGCTGAGCCCTGATAGGCCTGCAGCTCCAGCCATCTCTCGCTCAGGCTTGTGCAGTGCTGCCACCAGTTCAGCTCATTCCCCTCCCCCGCTACCACTTCTCTAGGATGGTCATGTACACCTGCCAGGTGCCAATGTACCACAGGTGGTACCCGTACCACTGGTTGAAAAGCCCTGATATACAGGATTTCTGAAGCTTTATATAGCAGGTATATAGGATATTGCTATCATCATCATCATCATTTATTACAGATCATAAAACCAAAAAGGATAATAATGTTTACATTTATGTTTATGCTGATGTTTTTCCAATGACAGTATGCATCTATTTCACATTGCAAAGTCCTGAAGAACTAAATGCATTTTCAACTGCCATCCATAAGGAACAGAGAAGTTTCCCAATTATTTTCTATTCTCTTTACCTTGCCTCAGAAGAACAAAGGACTGGAGATCAGTAAAGTGATCTCTAAAGATATTTGATGAATTAACATGGAAATAATTCAGGATCCCCACTGAAAAATGAAAAACATTCTTCTAACCATTCTCAGGAGCCTTCCCCATCATCAAACCTTTCCAATATGCATACAGGTTTCCAATCCTCCTTTTACTTTGGAAACTGTAATGGCAGCAGGAGAAGCTGTGAGATATTGGAAGGTGAAAAGAAGGAGATACATTCTTCTCTGGTTTTGTTGCTTTCTGTTGATATGCTACGTAAAATGCCTTGAAGAATCAATTCCAAGGATATGGGATAGGCAGTTTTCCCAAACAACTGAGATTATATCTAAAGAAATTGGCTATCACATTAGACATTGTAGGCAAAAAAAATGGGCTAGGGGCATAGAGTTGCAATAAAGTGCTTTTCCTCCAATAACTCAGTCTGTTTCATGAACTCCCAGTAAAGAAGTAGAAATGTCCAGGACAGAACTGAAAAGGCCTGTTTTCTACAGCATTCCTGAGGTGCTAACATGACAACTCCCAATATTGTCATCCAACTTGGCTAAGGCCACACTTGGTGGTAGTTCTAAGGGTATGTTACCCCGTGACCTCTAGCCCTCTCTTTCTTCCTGCACAAACATTTCCTCATGCTCCATTTTTGTTTTGAAAGCAGTGATGTTTTGGTTCATTGGGGGTTCCTCATTTAACCAGGTAATTGATAATGATATGCATCTGAAAAACAAAATATATTATACAATTTAGAAATGTATGATAGTGTCTATTTTTAAATTATGGACCTTTTGCGCAAATACAGAATTGAAGGTTGCTTGCCAAAAGTTCCAAGAATAGCATCTCTGAGGATAAATGGAATGCCATATGCTTATATGGAAAGACTCAGCATTAAGGAGGAAGTAAGATAAGGATGTATAATATTCCCCCTTTTTTAAAAAAAATGGATGGATAAATATATAAGAATGCTTAGGATGCTTAGTGTCTTGGCTGGGAATGTGAATGTGCCTTTATTCACAGATGATATAATGTTGTTGACTAAGAACGCCAATGGTTATCAAATGTCATTCGATAAATCTTTCCTAAAGATGAAAAATGGAGGAAAATATTTGAAGATGATCCACTGCTGGAAGAAAGGAAATCGGTAATGTTATGTTTTTGGTTCTTGAGGCATTCAGCGAGACAAAGTGTTCAAACAGCAACAGGTTTATTCTTAGTCAGAACATAACAGAAGCAAACTACCAACTGCTGTGCAGCTTTCATACGGCAGGCCACTAAGCAGCAACCAATAGATTTAAAGTAGCGGTTTCCCGCCCTAAACCTACTAACAGACTGGAGACAACAAGTCTAGCTCAGCCAGCAGCCGTTATATAACACACATAGAAAGTAGGTCAGACATTTAACAAACAGTTATACACAACGCGGTGAGTTAACAAGTATTACCAATACATTAGAGGTAACATGTGTCTGTTAGGAATGAGTGTTTATCAAACAAAACAAAACAAATCCCAATCCTAAATTGCTGTTTATACCTGTTTTGTTATATGGAACTAAGAAAGTGAGAATTGAGTATGTCATAAAAAACATGAAAGTTGAATGCAGCCTAAAGAGGATGCTTGAGATGTGTGTATAATAAAAAATATGAGGTTGTGTCAAGAAAGAATAGGAGCTGAATGAAGTTACACAGAAGTGAGTGACCAATATGAAGAAGTATTCTGAGGTACTCATATAGAGAGAACGAAAGACAAGCCAACTGCAAAACAAATTATGTGAAGAAAGGAAGAAAGAATGGGTCAAGAGGAAAGGGCAGACTAAGAAAGTCATGGTTGAATGAAATTGATGAGATTCTGAAAAATAAAAAGAGGGGAAAGTTTCAAGGGCAAAAGGCAATGCATGAAGTGGTGCATGGATGTGATGGAAGCAGGGATTATTTGCACAGATAGAAAAGTATGGGCAGAAATAGTTGTGCGTATTGGTATAAATTGAATGCGGTTAGATTTTCTTTTCTTTTTTCTTATCTCCTACCTTTAATTTATTTGCTCATTACTCCTTAATCTTTTGCATCATGCTCTTACTCCAAAAAGGGAATCCTCTGGGTATGCACACACATTTATACATTGAGATGAATGCTTGATATTGATGCAGAATTTAAACAGCATAACCTCTGCAATCACCAACAGAAAGAGCAAGAAAACCAAATGGTAGACAAAGTTGGATAAATCTGTGGTAATCACTTTTATAATTACATTGGTAAGTAAACCAGACATCTCATTTTACAAAACTATATAAAGGGAAAGTGAGATACAGTTGGTGGGGCTATTATTTATTTATTTATTTATTTTAATAATCCGATTGTAAACTGTGCACAGTATCTTTGCAAATAAAAATGCCACCAGAAGTCATCAACCATAATTAAACTGCTAAATTTTTGCCAACAAATGTTAAGCTGTTTACATCAGTGATTCATCTTGAGCATGTTAAACGGGGAAACACACTTGGGAGTTACTGGAAAAATTCATTGGACTTTTATTTTGCCTTTAATAAGGATGGGAACGGAGCTGGGGGGGAGAGTTATTTGAGGAAGCTTCTATAAGCCTATGCAAGAAGAAACAATCTGAGCTGAGCCTGAGATAATATTTCAGAGCTGAAAAGCTGGCATCATCCTGATTGTTGGCAGATTGCAGAGAGCCATTGATAAAAGAAAACTTGAAAAATGATTACGCTGAACTATATTGTCTTCAGGGAAGACTCTATCATTTGACAATCAATTTCTCAAGAGCCAGCAGCAGAAACTGGGCAGAGACAAAACAACCTACAGTAGGTAAATTATTTCAGTGGAACGCTTTCTTTTCTGAACTATAAAAGAGGATGATAACCTGCCAATTTTATTTGTTCTTTTGTTGAATCTCTTGTAAAGAGATTTATTATCTTGTGGCCTTGACTTTTATGGGACAGCAATGCTCCTGCCTTGATTTAGATTCTTTTCAAATACCAGAGTCTATTAAAAGCACCAGTTCATCAAAGTCCACAGTATTAATTTACTGGAAAAGTCCCATAGGATTTTTTTTTCATTATTATGAAATCAAGCTTCCAACTGAACTAACAGAAATCTAATTATAAATGGGAGTCTAGCACTAATTAAACTACCTGTTCTAGTATTACAGTTCCTTTGGGAGTTTTATCGTCTTGGTGCATTGCCAGCTTGGACTGAATTGCAGAAGAAGTACTATTGATGCAAGTTAACCCTATTCTCCAGGTCTGTTCTAATTAAGGTGAATATTAATGACCTATAAATGCAACGTTGGTGGGTCCTTGAAGCTGTGCATAGATGGTAATTGTAATAATAATCATAATAGTAATATGCTGATTTGCTATATTAGCAATACTAACCCAACAAACAAGCACTGCAGAATAAAATGATACAGGATGCAATGAATAGAGTTCTTTGATAAATAAGCTGAATTCAGATCCTTGTTCAGCTCTGAGAACTTGCCAAGTGTGAAAGAGTTGTTTTGGGAATGTAACCCCAAAACAAAAGATTTTACAACCCCAGATTTCATTTATCATCAGGTAACATAAACTTCTCTCTCCGTCTCTCTCTCCCTCTCCCTCTCTTTTCTCTCTCTCTCTGTGTCTCTTTTCCTTGTAGCATATGGGTTGTATTTCAAACCACAAACCTCCCTCAATTTGTGGAATAAAATATTTTGGTTTCTGCTGTCCCGTTTCATCTCATTCCTCCTTCGGAGAGCTCAGTCATGTTTTAGTCTCCTGACTGTCAAGCAAGGTTACTATGCTGAACAATTGTTACTTCTCGCCAGAAATCATCCCAGAGATCAATGGCTCAGCCTGAAACTTGAACAAAGGTAAAAACTTTGGCCTTGCCAAACCATATTCTACAGATTATCTGCTATATCATTCTAACTGTTCCAGTCATATGGTTGAATAAAATAGCAATCCATGTGAGCTATTCAGACTGAAAGTGAATTTTCATTATATTAAACAAAGACCCTTCACATCACTTTTTTATTTGTTCCTAGGAATAAATTGTAGTTCTACTAAATATAAAGCATGTGCACTGTTACTGAGGTACTGTATGTTGACTGAGAGGAGAGGAAATTTATTCTAGCACACCTGGAAGTACCAAATTGAGGAAAGCTCATGGGGGGGGGGGAATAAATATTCTTTATTAATGAAAATCTAGGAATCCAATATAATAGAGCATTGAGTTTTCGTACTGACATTCTATTTTATACATCTCTATTAGAAGTTGACATTTTCTGCTACTGTTTATTATTTTGGCTGATTTTTAAGATATCAAAAAAGCAAGGATTTGCCTAGTATAAATGACTGTATCAAGACATGCACATTAATTATATAGAAATATGCTAATGCTTATGGGGCATGCAGTTTTTATTCTTGGCTCTCTGAGTTAACTCCCCTCTTATTACAGATTCAGAGCTTAAAGCATAATTCACATTCTTGCTCAAATAGCTCAGGAGTAGATGTAATTCTGGCATGGAAAACTGAAAATAGATGAATCTTACAAATGAGTTGAAAATGTAGATTTGGCTCCTTAAATTATATTTTGCAAAAAAATTCATTAAAGCTTATAAAGTTACCAGGAAACTAACCTGTAGTTGGCTCTCCTAGGGGCATTCACATTTATGGGATTTTTAAAAAAATCAAAAAAATAATTTCCAGGCAAGAGTTTGGAAAATGATAAATAGTAAAGAGAGCCAAATAATTCTAAAGAACTTCAGAAATGCTGTAATCAGCTTAGCCTCTCTTTTGCAATCCCGACAGTACTCTTGATTAAATATCACCCTGGGCTATGGTTGGAGAGTGATGGTGTATGTCATAGTAAAAAGGGAGAATATCAGGGAAAGTGCTGCAGAATGATACACTGCAGATTGATGTATCACCCTTCAACAAGATGAGAACAAGGAAAGGATGGATGACAAATCCAGAACCCAGAATGCACATTTATGCCAAAACTACCCAGATAATGTGCTTCAGGAGAGAGGTCTCTAGTTTGTTATAAACAAGGTTAAAGTTGTCATTTGTAATTCTGCTAGGAAATGTACAATGCCAGGGAGAATCTAAGTCATGTACAGTGCTTCTTCTCTACACCATGGTGTTTTATTTTGTTTTTTTCCTAACTCATAACAGCATTAGACTTCTGGTCCTCATAGCATTTCAGTTGAAGGTTTCAGTTCTGGTCAAAATTACATTCCATAAAGCATGAACTGAATTTAACTCTTCATTGATTACACATCTCCATCATTCTTCACATGCACAAACTGTCTGATTGTTATGGCACAGGACAACATACATATTTAGAGTGATTATATTGGTGTTTTCTCTTAATGTAATATAAATTCATGTTATTCCTTTAATCCACACTTCTGAAAGAAAACTTGCAGTGTGTTTAAGCAAAAAGTTGAATAAATGAATGAACCTTTATTGTCAAAGTACAACCATGTATACACTGAGATTGGCTGAGCCTCCCTTTGTGCCCCCACCCCCAACTCACAGTGACAACAAACCCTCCATCTTATTACACCATGTGAGCTAATTGTACAACACACTGGCCTCACAAGTCAATCATACATAAAGTTTATAAAAATATTTCCCATTCAAGAGCCTAACAGCCTGTGGATAAAAGCTGTTCTTCAGCCTGTTGTTACGGCTGGCTATACTCCTATATCTCCTACCCGATGGTAGGAGAGTAAAGAGATACCGTCCAGGGTGTGAGTCATCCCTGAGAATTTTCCTCGCTCTTCCAAGGCAGCGAGCCCTGGCGATGTCATCCAGTGGTGTCAGGGGACAGCCCACAATGTCTTTGCTGTGCTCACCACCCTCTGTAATACTTTCCTATCCGTGGCTATCAGACCAGTATACCAAATAACAATACAGTAGGAGAGGACGCTCTCTATAATAGACCGGTAAAAGAGGGTCATTAGCCATTGTTCTACCCTGTTCTTCTACAAGACCCTGAGGAAGTGGAGTCACTGTTGGGCCTTTCTGGCCACCTGAGTTGTATTAACTTTCCAGGTAAGATCTTCACAGAGGTAGACTCCCAGAAATTTAAAGGAGGAAACTCTCTCCACACAGCCCCCCCCCCCAATGTAAAGTGCGGCAGGTTCGTCTTTTTTCATCCGGAAGTCTAGCACCATCTCTTTCATCTTGCCAATATTCAGGTGCAAGTTGTTGTTGAAACACCATATGGATAGTTTTTGTACCTCCCCCCTGTATGCTGTCTCATCCCTACCTGTAACAAGACCTACTATGGTGGTATCATCTGCGAACTTAATTATCACAGTCGATGGGTTGGATGATACACAATCATATGTGTACAATGAGTACAGGTAGGGGCTAAGAACACCGCCCTGTGGTGAGCCAGTGCAAAGCTTCAGGAGGGTGGATAAAAGAGACCTGACCCTCACTGTTTGTAACCAGTCCCTGAGAAAGTCTTGAATCCAATCACAGATGGAGGGGAAAAATTTCAAGTCAGTCAGCTTTTCAATGAGAGAGCTTGGCAAAATGGTGTTGAAAGCCAATTTGTAAACAAGCTAGATCTGCTCATTAATTTCAGTGAGATCATACCAAGCCTTAAGATTAAAATGCATGTAGGCTGATTGGATTGGCAGGTAGATTGCATCATGAACATACTCTAGTTTCAAAGCCTGCTTTATTATCATCCATGTCATGCATTTTTCTCTGTGTCATGTTAGCCTTTCTTCACTTTTGTTGTTGAAGAATTTTCCACCATTAATTAATTCCAGTTGCTATTGGGGGCAGAAGGGAGGGGAGGGTGGAAAGCAGTTTTTTCTCTCATCCAGCATTAATAAAAAGAAATCTCCTCTGGGAATAGGATATCCTTCATAAGATTCCAGCTTTCTGATAACCACAGACCAGCATTATTTGTGATATTTTAGTTCTGTTTCTTATGCAAATGTATCTCAAAATGACTTTCAGATTATAAAGTACAATTACCAAAACAGTAAGTTAAATAAATAGAAACTTGTACTTGTTAAAAAAAAATTAACAAAAGAGGAAAGAAAGCAGCAAAACAAAAACTCTGCCCAATATTTATGCAATGAAAGCTTGGATGAAGGTCTTCTGCAGTCATCAGAAAGATGCAGCTGATGAATTTCAGGAGGAAAGCATTTTAGAATGCAGGGGCCTTCATAATGAAGACATACAAAAATGCTCTGCCAATTTTGACAAACGCAAGAAGATCTTCCATGTTTTGATGATTCCAGATCAGTAGCTGGAAAAGTAATATCTCAGGTATCCTGATTTCAAGTTATAAGGCTTTGTAGGTTATAGGCAAAACCTTGAGCCTGGTTCAGGAGCTAACTAGCACTCAGTGCAGCTACTTGGTGAAAGGAACAGTGTTTACATAATCCAACTGCAACAGTCTGCACCATCTGCAACTTCTGAAGCAAACGCAAAGATAATCCCACAAAATGCATTATTGTATCTAAATGTGACACTACTACTGCATGAACAATGATAGCTAGATAGTCACTGGCCAACCAAAAGAGATAATGCTCCCACCCACATAGGTCATTTAGGGCTCCGGTATCAATGGTGAGTTTGAAGCATCCCTATGCTATCAAGCTGGCTATTTCTGAGAAAGTGAGGCTCCATTTAGGACAGGTAGATGTTCATTGGCCCCAGGATGTCCCTTTCTGAAGCTTGGAGGAAAAGGGTGATAATTATACATATTGAGCCCTTGGAATAATTTTTACACTCAATCTCCTATATTTTTGATGATGACTCTCCAATGACCATACAAAAAGTTATGTCCCTGCATAATATAAGGAGATAAAACCAGGTGCACCAGTCTAGGACAATATCCAGGAGGGAGGGAAAGAGAAATATCACATGCAAAACAACCCATGTTGATGGGCTGGTAACTTAGTACTCTATAATGTCTTGATTACCCTCATATCTCAAAAGATACAAGATAATGAGGATTCCAAAGTCAATAACTGTTGTTTTATAAAATCTGCAATTAGTGTTTTAAAACACAGAAAAGAAAATGTGAATTTATGTTGAGATGAATAAGCCTCTGGGAATAAGCAATAGGCATGTAATCTTGAATCGTCTGCTAATTCTCCCGGATGCTTTACTTCCATCATAACACTCTTATTGTACTCAGCAACCAAACGTCATATTTGTGCCAAACATTCCATGCTTTAAGTCTATTATACTCTTCTCTAAATCAACAAACATACAATCAACCTATTCTGTAAAGCACCTGAAGGCAGGACAAGAAGTAAAGGGTGGGAAATCATTAAAGAGAGATCCAAGCTAGAAATTTTCTGACTGGAAGAACGGCTTGCCTTCAGAAGTTGTGGGTGCTCCATCCTTGGAGGTTTTCAAGAAGAGACTGGTCAGTAGAGTCCCTTGCTTGAACAGGGGGTTGAACTAGAAGACCTCCAAGGTCCTTTCCAACCGTGTTATTCTATGTTCTAATTCTCTTTATTACATTCATACATTTTCAAGAAAAGCAAAAACCTTATTGTCATCCCTACTCCCTGCCCAGTATAAAGCCATACTGGACTCACCCAATTTTAATCATGTCATCTTTTGTAGCCTTTCATTCAGAATCCAGCCAAATTCCTTCCCAGGCATAAATGTCTATGGAGATTCTCAGTCATCCAGGTTATGGTTGTCCCAAAGGGGCTTTTTCACTTTTTTTGAAAAAGCACCTTTGGAGCTTCCCAGGAATAGTGCATGAATTAATTTTTCTGCAGTTTTTGCATTAATTCCTAGTATCTTCCCTTTTGTGTAGAGAAGCAATAATAGCATTTTTGTAATCCTCAGGTGGTGATTCAGTCTTCAAACTCAGATTTAAACAACAGCAGGACATCTATAGTAAAACCTTTTTCTGGTTATGCTGCCAGCAGTCAGCACCTTATCTTTTTTCAGCTTTCTCCCCAAATTGATTACTTCCTTTTGGTTTAATTTTTTTCTTGAATATTTAACTTTTACTATATTATCATCATCATCATAACTTTTATTATTCTATTATCATTCCCTTACACATTATTAGCTATTTATTTAGTTTAAAATATTTGTATGGCTGCCCATCTTAAGCAACTCTGGGCAGCTTACAACATTCCTCAAATATTCTTCCCAACGTTCTTTCACATCAGTTTCCTCCTAAAGAATTTCCTGACTTAATTCTAATTACTCTTCTGGAGGTTCCTTGTTTAGCTCTTTTTGGCTTTCCAAACATTTTTTTTTAGTTTTATCAAAATCTTAATGCAAATTCTCTGCCTCTTTTAATCTTAGCTAATCTTAGATTGTAATCTTTGATGAATCTTTTTTTGAAATTTTTTTATTAAATGTACATTTAAAAACAAAAGTGGACATGATTCAACTTCCCTGGCTACAACACTGCCAATAGTATTACCTTATGTTACAGAAAGAAAAAGAGAAACTTAAAATACATTCTATGATGGGACATAGAATAACAAAATGCACATATAACATCTGTAAATTTTCTAGTAAACCATCTTTCAGTCATCAACGTTGACAATCACTTAAATATGAGCCAGCAGTGTGCTGCAGCTGCCAAAAAAGCCAACACAGTGCTAGGCTCCATTAACAGAGGGATAGAATCAAGATCACGTGAAGTACTAATACCACTTTACAATGCCTTGGTAAGGCCACACCTGGAATACTGCATCCAGTTTTGGTCACCACAATGTAAAAAAGATGTTGAGACTCTAGAAAGAGTACAGAGAAGAGCAACAAAGATGATTGGGGGACTGGAGGCTAAAACATATAGGGAACTGTTGCTGGAATTGGGTATGTGTAGTTTAATGAAGAGAAGGGTGAGGAGTGACATGATAGCAGTGTTCCAATATCTCAGGGTCTGCCACAAAGAAGAGGGAGTCAAGCTATTCTCCAAAGCACCTGAAAGCAGGACAAGAAGCAACGGATGGAAACTAGTCAAGGAGAGAAGCAACCTAGAACTAAGGAGAAACTTCCTGACAGTTAGAACAATTAACCAGTGGAACAACCTGCCTCCAGAAGTGGTGAATGTTCCAACACTGGAAGTTTTTAAGAAGAGACTGGACAGCCATTTGTCTGAAATGGTATAGGGTTTCCTGACTGAGCAGGGGGTTGGACTAGATGACCTCCAAGGTCCCTTCCAACTTCTTCTTCTTCTTCTTCTTCTTCTTCTTCTTCTTCTTCTTCTTCTTCTTCTTCTTATTATTATTATTATTATTATTATTATTATTATTATTATTATTATTATTATTATTATTATTATTATTATTATTATTATTATTATTTAATAAACACCCCACATTACATATAGGCATGTGACATCATGATGGAGGTATGAAAGGTGGAGAGCCCCTTTCATAGTATCACAAAGATTGTTTCATCATTTGAATGTCCTGCTCCCTCCTTTCCAAACACCTCTTTAACTTTCCCTCACTCTTGCTTCTAGGAGCACTTTCTTGTACTGATTCTTTTCCCCCTACATCACAACTTCTGCTGGTATTCCTTTTTTCTTCTTGAAAGCCTGATCTAATAAACTATCCTTTGGATAACTTTGTATACATGCGGTGAAGTTAGAAAGGTCTTTGATCAAATTTACCCCAAGTATTCCACCAATGTTTCTCTGACTATCATCCTAATTTTTCCATCACTATAGTAGCAACACTACTCAATAGAGACCTACCCCCCCCCCCAAAAAAAAAGCCTCTGAGATTCTGGCAACTGTGAGGTTTTCAAATATATTTTGGCACATTACAATATTTAACAAGGATTGGGCACAAATAAAGCTACTAAGTAGGAGCCTGATTGACATGTTTTCTTAGACAAATGGATATACACATAGAGCCATCCTACATACTGTTCTCCCTTTCAGGATACAACCAATGGGAAAAAAATGCAGAAGGATATTTCTTCCTATGGGAATAAATTGATTTAAGTGCCTCAAGGAAGACCTTTCCAAGGACAACTATACATTTGTACAAACACCTGTTTAAGATTTTTCTATCTGTACCACTAATTTCCCAATCCTGGTAATATCCACTTATTCTCAATCTTCTTCCAGCAAACCTTCCATTGCTTCTCCCATAATGCTGTTTTTAACAATTCATCATTACAGACAATGCCAGTTATTTTACTGTTCTGAAATATCAGGTGACTGAGCTCACATGATGCTGTCCTCCTTGGTTTCTACCTAAGGAAAAGTTACTAAATAATAATTACTTAATATTAAAGTAATATTAAAGTTTTCCTTGAATTGTTAGTTTGTGAGTGGATGTGTGTGTGTGTAATATACACTGTTTGATTGTGATATATATATATATATATATATATTACATATTACATATTACGTAATATATACACATGCATGTATATAATACACATGTATGTTAAGATACTGTACATGGATATGCTAATTAAAGAAAAATCAACTAATTGAAGATCATCAAATTTAACAAGAATTAATTATCCTACCCCCCAAAAAAACAAAAAAAAAGAAAAGGGGGAAAAATATATGCCAGTGCCTTTAATGTAAGCTTTACTTAATGTAATTTTACAAAATATACATTGCTTTGTAAAACTTTGCAGATACATCCATTTTCAGGTAAGAATTCTAGATATCAACATTTTTGTACCCTATATTTAAGTTGAGAAATATTTTGAGCCTTTCTATGTCACATGTCATTTTTCATGGCAAGGCATATGGTATATTTCCTTGTGTTATTATAAATAACTTGAAGTGACTCCTTAATATTCAATAATGCTGTCACAATCATAGACCTTGTCCTTTATTTTTTTCAGTCCAAATGCTCACTTTTTTCCTTTTGTCAACTAATGAAATGGATATATTTGTTTCTGCACAAAAGGAAAGAAAAATAAATGGCAAGATGCAAGAGGCAATTAGGCAACAGATGTCACACTGCTGGAGAAGAAATGTGTAGTTATTTGTTTTCTCTTGACATCCCTAACTGGACATCATTTCAGTCCTTACGAGTTTTTTAAATGCTATATTAAGCTCCTTGCAAATTCATACTGAACATTTGTATGATCTTCAGTCAACAGCACTATGGCAGTTGAATAAGGAATGCTGTTCCACACAATGGGGTTCTTTCAAATGTAATTTACTTAGCCCTAGTATATATTTGCAATGCAGTCACATATGTATGACTACATTTTATATGCATTTAGCAAATTTGCTTTTGAATTTCTGCCAGGCAAACTTCAGGCACAAGACATTGGAGCAAAGGGAGTTATAGTTTAGCAGTTATGAGCGCCTGTTACTCATCCCAGCTTCTGCCAACCTAGCAGTTCGAAAGCACATAAAAATGCAAGTAGAAAAATAGGGACCACTACAGTGGGAAGGTAACAGCGTTCCGTACACCTTTGGCATCTAGTCACGCCGGCCACATGACCATGGAGATGTCCTCGGACAAGCGCTGGCTCTTCGGCTTTGAAACGGAGATGAGCACCGGCCCCTAGAGTTGGAAATGACTAGCACGCATGTGCGGAGGAACCTTTACCTTTTTTAGCTACGAGGAAATGTTATTTTGGACAAATGAAATGAAGAATTTCCCATCACTCCACCAGGTGTTTTAAAACTTTTTGTCAGAACACAAGAGTCCCATTAAATCTTGCTTGGAAATAAACCTCCCTAAAATTAATGGATCCTACTTTGTAGATGAAATGCTTAAAACTGTTTCAGTAGCTTGATCTAGGCTGAAGGAAGACCCAAATTAGCAGCTGGCTTTCTTGGTTAGCTACCCAAATGTTCCCCTTGTTATTTATGGAAAAATATGCCTGTATAAAAGTTTGAATTTCAAACCATGATTGCGTTCAAGATCAACACAATGATTAGCCAGTGGTGAAACTGCCTCAGGCATCAAATTGTGGGAGGCAACAGGAGGCATTCTATAGCCATTCCTCCTGAATCCACAGCTATTCATCTCTGTTGGAACCCTTACATAAAAATCCACATTTTTAGAGTCAGTGTAATGAATTTTGAAAATCCTTTCTGGAAATGGTAGAGAAGAGTGAAAAGAAAAGATAGAAATTCATCCCATTCTTTTTCATTGAATCCTTGATGGGTTTTTTGTTCCTCCGGAGCTCTAATCTGTTCTCAGTCATATCTGTCTTCCAGCTTCCTCTAATCCTTCATTACCACTGGCAGTTTCAGCTAAGATGGCTTCATTACCATCAACTATTAAAGGCAAGCATGAAAACCTGATACCCTACTCCCAAAGTAAAAGAGCAACAGAGTCCTCTCCTCTTTGTACATCTAATTAATCCCTTCTTCCATAGCTAGGACTCTGGATATAAACACAAGCAGCAAGTCAAAATTGCAGGAAGCCTTGCACAATATCTAGTCATGGAAAAATAAATATATATTTTTTTCAGCTCCAGATAATGAAATGGCAACGCAGCTGTGTTTAGTAATTCCTTACATCAGTATCTTAGGAGTTTGTGGAGATAAGCAACAGATTTTTCTAAATACAATTATTATTACTTATTAAATTTGTTTGTCACCTATATTGCTGCAAAGTGATTCATTGAAAGATGAACCTTTGTCCATTTCTAGTCTCACATTTAAAAATAATGTTATGGTTCCCACAATGGAAGAGTGGGTGGTAAAGGTGATGGAGTGAGTGGAGATGGCAAAACTGATGCTTTTAATTGAAGAAAAATATATTTAATTTTGTTGCTATTTGGAAAAGTGCTTCTGGATTTTTT
>NC_138202.1:300303444-300460944 GCF_964194415.1 Vipera berus | reverse complement strand
AGTTAGTGACACATTTGTTAAGTGAATCTGGCTTCCCCATTGACTGCTTCTCAGAAGGTCACAAAAGGTGATCACACAACCCCGAGACACTACAACTGTCATAAATATGAACCGCTTGCCAAGCATCTGAATTTTGATCACATGACCATGGGGATGCTGCAATAAGTGCGAAAAATGGTCTTTAGCCAATGTTTTCAGTGTCATTGTAACATTAAATGGTCACTAAGTGAAATTGACAATTTTCTGTAGTTTGCTGTATTGTAAGAAACCCAATCCAAATGATAGTTCAAGGTATTGTGAAAACTGGGCTAAATATTCTCACAAAGTAAATCTAGTTGTTTTTCCTATTGAAACTGCTTGGCTATTGCTGAAAATCATTTAGAATTCCCTCTATAGAACAGGGGCAAACTAAACTAGAGAGTATACAGTACATCAATATGAAAAAATAACCTTATACTGAAGAATGGAATTTAATTCAAGTTGGACAGCAGAACAATATTGCATCCAAATTTTGGATTTCACTTAACCTAAGGCTTTAGTATATTGGCTGATTCAATAAAGAACAATAGAATTCTTAGGTTAGACAGAAGTCTTAATTGTTTATTTAAACCTATGATTCATATTTTACTATTATTTTTAGTTACTGAAAATTGACTTGATTTTAATAAGTCTTTAGTAAGTCTGAAAACAGATACAAGATATTTCAATATTCATGTGCATTTAATGTTATTTTGAATTTTTATTTAATTTTATTTTACTTGTACATTTTTTGCATTTTCTTTTTGTGCTTCCTACTTGTTTCTGTGTTTTTATTCTGTTCTTTGTAAGCTGTTAAATTTAAAAAACCAAAGAAAGAACACTGAGGTTCTTTCATAAATCATGGTTGTTAACAAGGCACAACACACTAATCATTATTAACTTACCATGGTTCATTGAATTAATCCAATTTTCAGGACCACACAATATACTGATTTATAAACTAGTTAAGGTAGTTTGTCAAAAATCTAGACCCATCTATTTCTTCTGCTTTTCTACCAACAAATCTTCTATCTGGTTGCCTTTCTTCTAGCCATGGGGGAAAATAAAAGAAAAAGTTGAGACATTTTCAGAAGACTATTATGCTTTTCTCACTTGTCATTTTCCCTACTCTGCACTCCAATCTGAATGTAGAATAAGCACCAGGAGTGTGCAAAGTTACAAAAGAATTGTTTGGGTCAAAGAAGATTTAATCAAATCAGTCCTTCAAAGTAAATATTAAATCTGATTTGAAGCATCAGCTGAAATGTGTATAAATTCGTTTTGAGAGATTCACGCATCATGTGGAGATTCAACAGGTCTTTTGCCACTTTATGGAGTTGGAGAATCCAGTCTTTCTTTTGGGGAGATTTAAAATGTCAAGATGATGGCTGAGATCATGTGATGGAAATTCTGCATCTTTTTTGCTGTGTCGCATCTGCAACCTGTAAAAAGAGGCAGATGGATTCATTACATGGTCACAAACTTCACTTGACTTGACTTGACTTGACCTGACTTTTTCAGTCCCACTGATCCCCCTGTTTTCTTCCAGATGTGGAAAGGTTAAGTGTTGTGATGATAGTGACATAAACTTTCTGATAGTGACATAAACTGTCTGATAGTGACATAAACTTTAAAGGAGAATTTAATTTTTCAAAGTATGTTTATCAGAGTGCTTCATGGAATGCTGTTCTGTTTTTGATAGGTGGTCAGTTTTGAAAAATGTCATTAACTTAATGTGAGATCAAGAGTTCCTCTGGCTGATAGTCATATAAAGCTGAAAAGTGGGCTTCACAGACCTCTTCAGGGATTTGACTTGTTAGATGGTATGATTAATCTGACCTGATATCATATGCAAGAAAAGGGAAGAATATTTATCTTGGGCTGCAGTGATTAACTATTGCCTCCATTTCATTAAAGCTTCTGTTTTCTTGGTTTTTAAAATTGATTTATATATTTTTTTTTCATTTCCAGTAACTTAGATATTGATGTTTGTGCAGGAAGTAACTATAGCTCCTTTGCCCACCAAACATTCCTAGTCTAGCCATTCTTTCAAATTATACTACATTCTCAGTTGAAACTTCTCAGTCTGCTTGGTAACCTGTGTTTCTAAATAAGAAAGTTACAGTTTTCAATTGTCTGAAGGGCTATCCTACCTCTTTCCATTAATGCATTTTTTTCATTTTGGGGGCATTTAAGATTTTAAGGAAGAAGACATCCCAATTTCCATTCTACTTTACATATGCAGTAAAAAACATGTCTGTATTTCCACATGTGAGGGGAAAAATTAGCTAAAGGTTGTACTAATTTGAAGGGGAGGTCAGTGCCTATAAGGGGAAATTATCAGCACCTGGGCATGAGTCAACTTCCATCAAATATATACTGGTGACCAAATTGGAGACCATGTAATAATCTACATTTGGCATATAGGACTTAGGGTTTAAATTCTACAGAGCAATTGCCATTTTACAGTCCCATTTAAAACTTGTAGATCAAAGCAGTTGGCCAATCTAGCTAAGGGTAAATCTGCAAAATTGCAGAATCATCCTTGGTGCTTGAATATTAGACTTCGTATGTCAATATTGCAATATGTCCTAAATCATTATATTGCTGGGACATAGTGGTTCAATTTCAGTTTCAACAATTTATGAGGCAAGAAGATTCATTACGCTATTTCTGTAGGGTTCGGCCTATTTCAAAAACATCAGTCAGATAAATTGTACTTAATTCATTTCATTTAGATGAGAAATATAAGTAACATGTTCAGCCATTGATGTTTGTCATAAACATTTCTCCATTGCCATCTGAGGTCAGCAGCTGTCAGCACCAAGTATGTAATAGAAGATATATAGTGAATACTAATACAGTTAAGCAAAAAAAAAGAGTCCAGCTATAACTGTAGTAAATTAAAAAAAATACTGTATCTTAAAATTCAAAGAGAAGGAAGTTCCTCAATCAATCAACAACTTAAAATTAGACACTGCTGAATCTAGACAGTAATGAGACAGTTGAGGAATTCAAAGGTGAGATTGTTAATCTATTAAAATATTCAGCCTCAATAAACTTGTCCTCAAATGAGAAGAAATCCAGTTCAAACTATTTTAAAAATAAAAAATCTAAGACAAAAGGAAATTATAAGCTTATGGGATTAACATCTGACACCTGTAAATGGGTAGAAGTCATTCAACTTGAAATAACTGAAAAAATAGCAGAACAAGCATTAATAAGAAAGAATCAAAATAGATCTAGCAAAGCAAAGTCCTGCCTCATCCTCATCAATTTTGTAATATTTCTTGAGAAGATCTGCAGATATGGATACTAAAGTAATCCCATAGGGTCTGTACTGTGAAACTTCCAAGAAACAGCTAAAAGGGCAGATTTAATTAGATGTCATAATAGGTATATTTATCAAAGCATACATCCACACAATGGTATGAAAAAAGTGTAATTATGACTTTTGTTATTCTTAATATTTAACTTTGGATATAGTATGCTACCTTAGGGACATAATCATACCTTCAAATCATGCATTGAATTTAAGTTGTGAAAGATAATATAAACCCAGGCATTTCGTAAAAAAGATGACACTTCTCAGCTAGAGATTCTCTTCAGTGGTGGGATTCAAATAAGTGAACAGCCAGTTCTCTGGGTGGATGTCACTTCCGGAAGTCCATTCTGGGCCTGGGAAACAAAAAATTAGCTACCAATTCTGCCCAAGTGGTGCGAACTGGCTGAATCCCACCACTGATTCTCTTGCTGTATGATCTAAGGACCACATTCAGGTCTTTATATAGTGATCACATCTGAACACAGAGTTTGAATTAGTATATACAACCTGAACTGTACATTTGAATATACGTTCTATATACAGAGTTACCTTGAGGTATGATGGGTGGTCTATAAATTTTATAAATAAATACATGTTATTTATTGGCTAGATTTACATTCTATCTTTCTTTAAGAGATCCAGTCAGTTTAGATAAGTATTTCTCTTCATTTTATAGTTTGATTTAAGAAAATTATTAGCTCAAAGATACATAAAGTTTCCATGGTCCTAGTTCAACATCTGAACTACTGCACCACATCTACTCTTTTATCACACAATACGTGTATGCAGTTAGAATTATAATTCCTTTTAAAAAAATCTTCTGACTTCAGTTTATAATCTCTGAATGACAACATTTTAAGGAAGTCAGTTTTAGTCACATAATTTGAAATTCAGTATGTTGATGCAGGTCTGGGAAATTAATATGGTTAAACGATGCTATAAAATGATTTTAATCAGTCTTCTCTAACCTCAAGTTATATTGGGTCTCAGCTTCCAAAATGACCAGCGTTCAACAAATCTGGGGAATTCTGTATTGTAGAATACTGTGCTCTAAAGGTAAAGGTAAAGGTTCCCCCACACATGCGTGCTAGTCATTTCCGACTCTAGGGGCCGGTGCTCATCTCCATTTCAAAGCTGAAGAGCCAGCGCTTGTCCGAGGACATCTCCGTGGTCATGTGGCCGGCATGACTAGACGCCAAACATGCACAGAACACTATTACCTTCCCACCGTACTGGTCCCTATTTTTCTACTTGCATTTTTACGTGCTTTCGAACTGCTAGGTTGGCAGAAGCTGGGATGAGTAACAGGCGCTCACTCTGTCACGTGGCACTCGGGATTCGACCTGCCAAACTGCCGACCTTCTGATCGACAAGCTCAGTGTCCTAACCCACTGAGCCACCACTCTACATGTTGACAAATTGAAGCCAAATTGATCTGCATACTCAGTTCAGAAAAATCAAGCCAGTTTGATTCAGATATCTGAATTCAATTTGAAAACCAATGTAATTTGAATAAAATATCAATCCTGTTCTTCACTGGACCTGATTTGGTCTGAATCTATTCATAGTATTAAAACACACAGGTGGGAAATATCCAAATCAATTTGAATTTGGAATCAGCCCAAATCAGTTCCAATATTTTCATTTATATTTGGAGCATTCAAAGCAGACCCAGGAAACTACAGACCAATCACCCTAATATCAATACCTGGGAAGATATTGGAAAATATAATCAAAAAATAGAACTACAAACATCTAGAAACAAATGGTTGGACTAGATGACCTCCAAGGTACCTTCCAACAACATCATCATCATCATTATCATCATCATCATCATCATCATCATCATCATTATTATTATTATTATTATTATTATTATTATTATTATTATTATTATTATTATTATTATTATTATTTAAAGTTATAAGCAAAAGCCAGCATGGGTTTGTTAAAAATAGATCATGCAACACCAATCTTATTTCATTCTTTGACAAAGTGACTAAATTAGTAAACTAGTGAAATGCTGTGGACATACTTAGCAAGGTGTTTGACAAAGTAGACCACTACCTACTTCTTGGTAAGTTAGAAAAATGTGGAATAGACAACATTACCACCAGATGGATTTGTAACTGGCTGACAAACCATCCTTAATGACTCTACATCTACATGGAGGAAAGTAAGTATGGGGTACCACAAGGTTCCATCCTAGGTCCAGTACTCTTCAATAACTTCATAAATAAGGGAATAAAGGGGGAACTCATCAAATTTGCAGATGACACTAAGCTAGCAGGAATAGCCAACATCTCAGAAGACAAGCTCAAGATCCAAAAAAATCTTGAGAGACTTGAATAATGAGCCCTATCCAACAACGTGAAATTTAATGTGGAGAAAAGCAAGGTTTTGCACTTAGGCAGAAAAAACCAAAGGTACAAGTACAAAATAGATGAAACCTGGCTCAAAAACAGTAACCGTGAGAGGACGTTGGAGGGATAGTGCACAATCACTTAAATATGAGTCAGCAGTGCACAGTGGCAGCCCAAAAAGCTAATACAATCCTTGGTTGTATAAACAGAGGCATAAAATCAAAATCATGTGAAATATTAGTACAGCTTTATAAAGCCTTAGTAAAGCCATAGCTGGAATACTGCATTCAGTTTTGGTCACCACATTACAAAAAAGATGTTGAGTTTGGAAACAGTGCAAAGAAGAGCAACTAAAATGATTTAAAAATGCTTGCAGGATTTGGGAATGGCCAGTCTAGAAAAAAAAAGACTAGGGGAGACATGATAACAGTATTCCAGTATTTCAGAGGTTGTCACAAAAAGGAGGGGTTCAACTTGATTTCCAAAGGACCAGAGGCAGGACAAGAAGCAATGGATGGAACTACTCAAGGAGAGAAGCAACTTGGAATTAAGGAGAAACTTCCTAACAGTGAGGACAATTAAGTGGAACAACGTGCCTTCAGAAATCATGGGCGCTCCATCACTGGGGATTTTTAAGAAGAGACTGGACAGTCACTTGTCTGAAATGGTATAGGATCTCCTGCTTGAGCAGGGGTTTGGACTGGAAGACCTCCAGACCTTCCAGCCCTGTTCTGATTGAAATATTTGAAATGTGTCTTACTGCATATTTTCTGCATAACACACACACACACACACACACACACACACACACATATATATATATATATATATATATATATATATATATATAATGTTTAAGTATTTGTCAAGGCTTTTTGAATGGACCTTGCTAATTAACTCTTTCATTCCTGTTTTGGAACTAGTCAACTTATGACAGCTCATTATTTGTGCAAATTATTCAAATTGCTAATAAAGAATTTGGGAGGCTAAGATGATCATTTCGAACTCATTTATGTTCTCATCAGTTAGTCATACCCTTTATCTGAGATTCGAACCCGGGCTGATTGTATATCAGGCAGTGTTTTAACCTCCTGAGCCACAGGTTCTGTCTCTCTTATATTAGCTGGAAGGCAAGGCAAATGTATGTTTAAGTATTTGTCAAGGCTTTTTGAATGGACCTTGCTAATTAACTCTTTCATTCCTGTTTTGGCCCGGCTCAGGGCTTATCCACAGGAACTAGTCAACTTATGACAGCTCATTATTTGTGCAAATTATTCAAATTGTTAATAAAGAATTTGGGAGGCTAAGATGATCATTTCGAACTCATTTATGTTCTCATCAGTTAGTCATACCCTTTATCTGAGATTCGAACCCGGGCTGATTGTATATCAGGCAGTGTTTTAACCTCCTGAGCCACAGGTTCTGTCTCTCTTATATTAGCTGGAAGGCAAGGCAAATGTATGTTTAAGAGTTAATTAGCAAGGTCCATTCAAAAAGCCTTGACAAATACTTAAACATACATTTGCCTTGCCTTCCAGCTAATATAAGAGAGACAGAACCTGTGGCTCAGGAGGTTAAAACACTGCCTGATATACAATCAGCCCGGGTTCGAATCTCAGATAAAGGGTATGACTAACTGATGAGAACATAAATGAGTTCGAAATGATCATCTTAGCCTCCCAAATTCTTTATTAGCAATTTGAATAATTTGCACAAATAATGAGCTGTCATAAGTTGACTAGTTCCTGTGGATAAGCCCTGAGCCGGGCCAAAACAGGAATGAAAGAGTTAATTAGCAAGGTCCATTCAAAAAGCCTTGACAAATACTTAAACATACATTTGCCTTGCCTTCCAGCTAATATAAGAGAGACAGAACCTGTGGCTCAGGAGGTTAAAACATTGCCTGATATACAATCAGCCCGGGTTCAAATCTCAGATAAAGGGTATGACTAACTGATGAGAACATAAATGAGTTCGAAATGATCATCTTAGCCATATATATATATATATATATATATATATATATATATATATATATATATATATATATATATATATATATATATATATATATATATATATATATATATATATATATCCAATACAGGAGATCACTAATCCTTGTTCCCCTGTACAATCTAATTTATCAGTCCTTTCTCTTCCAATATTCATACACAGGATTGCAATCTGTTTTTCTCTATCTCAGATATATAATAAGTTGAATGCTGAATGTGCTATTTAAATTCTTCTCTTTTTTGTACATTTGAGCTCATTGCCCTCTGTTAGTATTATTCAACTTGTGCACGAAAAAAGGCGAAAAAAGACATTTTGATGGAGAGTAAAACACAAACAAATAACCCTCCAGCACTGCAGCTATTGGTTACTGTTAATACTGGTTGTCTTTTAAAATTAATACATTTTCTAGTTTTGCAGGAGTGCAAAAGTGACATTTAAGTCAAAATGTCAGTTTCAAGTAAGTGATTTACATTTTCCGTATCAACAATAGCAGAAAAACATTGGTTTCACATTTCTATATAGAAAAGTGTCCATGGTTTTTTCTTCTCAGTACTGCCCCCAACTTAAATATTTTTCCCCCACATGTTCAGAATAAGAAGCAGCAAAATTCAGGCTATCAACCCTGAAGCAAAATTTTGACCTGTAGACATGATTGGAAAGAAAAGTACAACGCAGGGAAACAGATGATTCATACTGTAAAACAATATCTGATTAGAGTGGTGGCAATCAGGCTGCTTTCAGCAACTAACACCAGCAATTTCCAATGAAGGACCATGAACTGGAATCATCAAAAAATGTTATCAAGCCATTTCCTCTGGCAATTTCTGGGTCCCTGAGGTCCAGACATCTGTTCTGGATTTGTCTGATCTATTTCCCCAAAATACCCCAAAGTGATGCTACAAACAGCTCACCATGTATCCAAACACTGGTATTGCCAACAGAAAACCTCTGAGATGGAGAAACAGGAAAAACATCGGACAGCTTTAAGTGGAGGGAACCAGTACTTGTCATACAGGCTGGTATATTTTTCTTATTCATTCGTTCAATCATTTCACTGCCATTCTATTATTTTGATTTATATACTGCTTTTTTGGCCATTAAGTCCTAGTAGTAATGCCTCTGAAATTCAATGTTAGTAGGTTCATAATTCTCAAATGTATAATGAGCTTTGATTTTGATCCAATGAACTTTAATATTTTCCTAATTCAACCCAAGATTGCTTGCAAGTTAAATTTATATTTTCATCTCCTGTGTGTGCTTCATGACCAGGATTAATAAGCAGACACAGTGTGCTGACTTTATGCAAGTTTGGCATTTGTGCTAAGTCCTTAGTTTCTGAAACAAATGAAAAGCCCTTTTTCCAAAGTACATACTTGGGTGTATATTTTTATATATGGCTAAGATGCAACCCACTCCCTGTAGAATGTATTAGCCTCACAGCTACACAGATTTAGCTCACTCTCAGAACTAGTTGTTCCCCAATTCTTTTCAGCAACCCTCTTCAGCTGCTGTGAGAAGGCTATTATTATCCTGAAGCTGTAGAGATTATTTCATGTCCCAGATCCAAAGCAAGATAGACTGATGGTTTGCAGGAATAAGTGCAGAATAACAAGTTCTGTGGTGTGGGCTTTACTCTCTTTCTTCACAGACTAGAGGAGTTATTTAATATCCGTGTTATTAAGCAGTCAGAAGACTGATACTCCTACTGGTCTATAGAGACCAGCATGAACATGATTGTCTAATTTTGAGATCAAAGGACTGTTGTGTAGATGCTTCAATATCCACCCCACATCTGCTTTCAGAACATAAGTAAATGAATCCACTGGTTGTTTGCCTTGTTCAAAGAAAAGATCAAGAAAACAGGTGGTATAGTCAGTAAACTGAACAGGAATTAGTGAAACTGGCACTCTATTCTGGAGCCTATATCCAGGAAAAAAGAAAGGCACAGGATCCCCAATGGGGAAAGGCTAGAACAGGGGTGTCAAACTTGCAATGTCACGTGACATGTCACAATGTATCGTGACTTTTTCTCCATTGGCGGCAATGGTGTGGGTGCGGTTTTGGCATGACGCATCCGGCCTGTGAGCCGGCAGTTTGACACCCCTGGGCTAGAATATAAACCAGGAGTAACAACAGTCAACAGACTCAAGTTTTTTGTACAGTTCATGTGTGTATTTGTGTATGGAACAATGAATAAGTGAATTGTCAGTTGTCCCAAAAGCCTCTCCAGGTAAACTAGAAATTAGGTGGGTTTTTTGTTTGTTTTTTTGTAATTTGTTAAAAAAGAAAAAAGAAAAAAAGAGGGCAGTATTTTATTTGTTTGTTTGTCCATTGTAAATTGCTGAGATGGGATATGATGGCCTTGGAACTACAGCAAGGTGAAAAGAATTTCAATTTCAAATCCTCTAGATCCCAATCCAAAAAGAAGATTGCATGGCTTTCTCTTTAGATAAAATCCTGTTGTTTTGCCTGGCCTAGACTTCATCTCTCAGATTCCATCTCCCTCTGAATTGACAATTTTAAATAGACAACTCTGTATTTAAACAGAAATCTTTTCTACTTTTCCTCTGTTTGGAAGGTTAGGTCATTCCAAGGAGGACATTGGCTTCCCTACAGAGCAATTTCTCTTGAAATCACCATTTGGATGCTTTGGATATCAGACTTTACTAAATATCCCATCCAATATCTCCATAATTAGCACCCTAGTTAGTACAATTAATCGGTGGAACAACTTGCCTCCAGAAGTTGTGGATGCTGCAACAAAGGAAGTTTTAAGAAGAAATTGGACAACCATTTGTCTAAAATGGTACAGGGTCTCCTGCCTGACTAGAAGACCTCCAAGGTCCTTTCCAAATCTCTTATTCCGTTATTAATTCCTGAATCTAGGTTATTGCTCAAGGTCTGTGTTATTCCTCTCTAAACTGATAGTCTCCAGATAATGATGGAAGGCCATCTTCATTTATTCTGTGAAGACATGTCCAGCATTACAGGTGATGGGCAAGTATAGTCTTAATCAAGAAAGATATGTCTGGGTGATGACTATGTTCAGCAACAGTAGCTGCTGATCAGTACATTCCAGCCATTCTCAGAACATGTAGCCATTGACTTATGTACTCGATGAAAAGGACATTTATAGAACAATCCAAGTGGATTTGTTTTAATACGCATTCATCTAGATTTTCATGTCCTCTTCACCAAGTAATGAAATAAACATTATTGGTATTTTTAATCATATAAATTGCTGTGACTTTCTGTTTAGGGCAATTGCTCTCTGGAGAACACTTAAGTGTCAGAACTAAACTAGGATCTTGAAGACAAATGTAATGGATTCTGCAAGAGATGAATTGAGAAAGAGCATTTAAAGAAAATGAAACTGTGATTCAGGGAATATAGCTTCAGGGTAATATATTATAGTTAGATGATTAATTGAACAGACTGTGACCTGACTCTGAAACACCATAGCTCACTTTATTGTATTTTTCAGGATTATCCCTTTCAAGGTGGCCCAAGATATTTACATGTGAAATTTGCAGTTCCTGGGGCTCTCTGAGCTTAGTTGTTTGCTTGCAAACATCAGTGCCCTGATGACGTTACTTAGTTGAGTAATGAAACATCTGCAAGCAAACAACTGAGTTCAGAGAGCAGCAAAAACTCCACCATTCAACCCTGTGCTACAGATATTCCCTTCTGTAGTTAGAACAAGGGAAAGGATGGTTTGTTTCCTCTGATTATCTGAATGAACGGCACATAATCCAGAATTCTTTTGCATAAGGCAGCCTACTTTACACAGAAGACCATTTTCAGATCCATCTTCTCCTCTTTTCCTTCTCTGCACCATATAAATCTGCTAAAGTCTGCTCTATTTAACCTTCTTAAAATTTACTTTTGAAAACAGGTCATGGAAGCAAGATAAATATATTTCAGTGTCACCAGATTCAAGAACAGAATTCCATTCATACAAAGGGATTAGGAATGCTCCATTTCCCCCCTGCAGTTTCCCCTTGTAACAAGATTTCCATGTATGGCTTAGAATTTTTCATCAGAACACCTAGAATCTTTTCTCAATAAAATCAGATTAAGTGGCATATAGACTCCCACATATGTAATTTGGGATTTAAGAAACATATACATAATCATATTTAAAAAGAAACCATACATTGAAATTGCGTATATTAAAAAGCACAAATATGCGGTACAATGCGAATCCAATTCATTACTTGGAAAGCTAATGATAACAATTCAGTCCCAATGGTATGGTACAATAACCAGGTTTTCATCATTTAAATATATAAGGTAGTATTCCAAAAAAAGGAGGTGGAAATTGAAAAGGCTTCTTTTATGACCTCTGACGATGACAGTCTTTTACCATGTGGACATGTATAGAGCCTATTGTATTAGATTTTACTGGGCTAGCACATGTCACTGGGAAAAGATATTTGCACAGAGACTTATGAAACTTGTAGAGCATTCTGGAATTAATTTGATTGTTCAACCTAGTTATGACAAATCTGTAGCCTTCCAGTTGTTTGAAAGATGCAGCTGTGTTATCCTGATTATTATTCTTAGCTGAAGCAGAATTTGATCTCAGCTACATCTCACCAGATCATCCTTTCAACCACATAATCCCTTAAGATTTAGCTTGAAAACTCTAAAATGTAATATTAATTATGTCTTTAACCAAGTTTCCTCTAACACTGTTTCTACTCATGACTAATCAGAAGATGATCTCAAAATGCAAAAAGTTCAACTATAACCTTTTTTAACATTGTTTCTGATGAACTGGGACCCAGAGGAAATTAACAGCGAAAGGTCATGTACATGCTTATAGCTATAATGTTTGATTCATATTTTTCCATCTGAGTCTCTGACATTTGGTCTTCTATGTCATAATACCTACCAACAATTGAAAATATAGTTTACAATTCGCAACACTTACTATACATGATTCAAAAAAAAAAATCAGCCAAACATAAAGAAGGAAAGCAAGAACATCAGCCTTGGAAAAGTGTGGCTAATTTTGTTGCTTTAAGTGGTCATACTGTAGATGGAATAATGGCACTAAAAAAATCATAGGAAGAATTAGAAAATAACAAATGGTTTTTATTGAGACTTTAATTTAATTACACAAATTGCAGTGTGATAGAACAAAACTCTTCAGTCAAAGTGCTCTCAGTCTGACAAATGTTCTAATACTTGCACAATGAAAGATAAGCAGGCTTACATTTGATGTCACCTTCTACTGTATATCAAGTATATTACATTCTTGGCAGCTGCTTATCAGAAAGAGAAATGCCATTTGTAGATTGGAAGTTTCTTTCAACAGCATTGGGAATTCCCATCAACAGCAATGTTCAAGCCACCTAGGCACTTACACATTAAGGGAGACTGCTGTTTCACCCTTTAGAAAAACCAAGTTGCAAGCTTGTTTAAGGGGCACGCTAACATTACACAAACGAACATATTTGAGTGGTGACACAAAAGAGGAATGAGCTGCTCTGCTCTGCCTAGTAAGGAAAAAAAAAAGACTACTGGACAGATTCAGCTGAAAAATCCTAAACTACAAAGGCAAATAACTCAGCTATTACCCTGATTGTTCCTTTCTAATAAGATAAACAATAGCTGACAACACCTCTTTTCTAGCTAATGTTTATTGACAGAAATATCCCCATGCCAAATGTTATTATTCATTTGGGATATCAACTGAATTTAGGGTCTAGGGATAACAAACTCCACTCCAGAGATCTACATTTATTTGAGCTGCCAATAAATGCTTCAGAAGGCAAAATAAGGTACTCACCAGGCAATACAAGGAACTGAGCAGCTGCCACAATTCTTCTGAGATGATTTTACATTAGTACCATGGCATCGTGGGGCTGTGAGAATAAATCTCATATTCTTCCTGTTCCAGATGGTTACCATTTCCATACATTACAGTTCTGACATTCTACTTCATAATAAGAAATGTATGAACTAAGCCTAAGTGGGGGGTTGATGCGAAGAAAGATGTGGAATTGTCAAACACAAATCAATTTTGTAATATTCTTTCCTGAATGGCATCTTTGGCGTTCAGTCATGTAAAATGTGGAGCTTTTGCATCTGGTCTCAAACAGCAATTAAACACATGATTAATTTTGACTGCATATTTAGTCTCACTGAGGTTGATGGAATTATAAACCTGGATATAGTTAGGCATGTGTGTTAGGAGCTCTAAATCAAAAGCATACAGGTCTGAGGCACTATTTGATGTACTCATGGGAGCTGGAAGTATCAGAAAAGAGACTTGAAAGACAGGACATGGTTTAAAACTAAAACGAGATAAAATATATGATAGGTCAAACTAAAAAAAATTATTGTAAGGGGAGGGAGGCTCAAAGGCAATTTTGATATTTGGGAAGGTGTTGTCTATGAAAATTCTCAGTCATCCACCTCATGGTTCTTTTGAAAAAGCACCTTTAGGAAGGTATTATGTTGACATTTAAATTGAAGAATATATTAGTTAATCCAGGGGTGTCAAACTGCCGGCCCACAGGCCAGTTGCATCATGCAGAGGCCGCGCCCAGCCCAGCTCTGGCAATGCAAAAAAAGTCGTAATACGTCACATGTCACGTGACACAGGAAGTTTGACACCCATGAGTTAATCTGAGTGAAGGCCTTTACCTCATTCTAGATGGGTTTGCACTGTGAGTTTGGGAGCCTTCTTCAGCTGGGAACGATCTGTGGAGACATTGGTAATAGCAACTAGAAATCTACCTTATGTAAATTCATAAAGTTTAGGTTAATATGCTTCAATCTAGATGTGATGGACAATTCTGAAATTATTGCTTAAATTAATGCTTAACTTGCAATCAGATTACACCATTGTGACTTTATGTTGGACTGCTTTTAAGATAATTTCAAGTCTAGTTAATATAAAATACAAAGATCTGAATGCTTATAGGCCTAGTTTTTAGTTATTTGGCTAGGCAGCTAGCTAGCTAGCTAGCCAGATTGATTGATTGATTGATTGATTGACTGACTGACTGATTATGTGCTATCAAATAAATGTCAACTATTAGTAACTGCATTGTTTTTTCTCCAGGTTACTCTCCCCAGCCTGTACTCATTGTCTGTGTAATTGGTGACATCCTCCTTGCTGTAGGTCATCAACTCCTCTTTCCTTCCACCTCTGCTAATCTTCTCCAAAGAGGTAGGTCTTTGCATAATGTGTCCTAATACAAAAATTTGAGCTTCATAATTTGTGCATCAAGTGCAAACTCTGGACTGATTTTTTAATTATCTGATTGATAATAATAATAATAATAATAATAATAATAATAATAATAATAATAATAATAATAATAATAAACAATAGCATCTGGAAGGGACATTGGAGGTCTTCTAGTCCAGTCTCTTCTTTAAAACTTCCAGTGTTGGAGTACTCACAACTTCTGGAAGCAGGTTGTTCCACAGATTAATTGTTCTAACTGTCAGGAAATTTCTCCTTAGTTCTAGGTTGCTTCTCCTTTAATTAGTTTTCTTCCATTGTTTCTTGTCCTATCTTCAGGTGATTTGGAGAATAGCTTGACTCCCTCTTCTTTCTGGCAACTCCTGAGATATTCTCTTCATTAAACTAGACACACCCAGTTCCAGCAACCATTCCTTATATGTTTTAGCCTCCAATCCCCTAATCATCTTTGTTGCTCTTCTCTGCACTCTTTCTAGAGTCTTTTTTACATCATGGTGACCAAAATTGGATGCAGTATTCCAAGGATGGTCTTACCAAGGCTATATAAAGTGGTATTATTAATACTTCATGTGGTCTTGATTCTATCCCTCTGTTAATGCAGCCTAGAACTGTGTTGGCTTTTTTGACAGCTGCAGCACACTGCTGGCTCATATTTAAGTGATTGTCCACTGAGATTCTGAGATCCCTCTCACAGTTACTACTATTGAGCAAGGTTCCACCCACAGTATTTTGTACTTGTGGATTTGGTTTTTCTTGCCTAAATGTAGTACCTTATTTTTTTTCACCATTAAAGAATAGCTAGCCATGATATTGTCAAGAATTTTCTCCAACACTAAAATTTAAAAACATTAGTACTTTCTAACTTTTGCTTTCACAGAGAAAACTGTTGCCTGCATTATTGTGATCTTTAGATATATTATGACATCAGAATATCATTTCCAAGGCCCTTCAGTGCTATTTTGTGATGTACTTATGGTTCCTTTACTGTTGATGGTTGATCCCAAAATGCAGAAGCTCTCCTTCACTTCAATATCTGATTAAAGGACTCATTGCTGTTACTTGTTGTCATTGGTTTGATCTTCATCTCATTTAATAGCTCCATTTTTTTCACTGCACTCCTTGAATGTCATTATTAGGCAAATGCAAATCTTTAGCATTTTCAGCTATTCATACAGCTGGAATAAATAAGGGAAATATACTGCCTTGTCTCACTCCTTTGTATTTAAAGCCAATCTACCTCATATATTATATCTGGGCTGTGACTTTCTGACCTCTGTATAGATTATAGGCCTATCTATATTTAATAACTTATTAACTTATTAACTTGTTAACTTATTTTTAATATCCTTTGGCTTCTTCAATTATCTAGCATGTATCAACAATAATTAATTCTTGTTCTATAACCTTTTCTCAAAACAAAGTTGAACATCGGTCTTCTCCTACCCTAATCTGGGTAGTATTACTTTGCTATCATGCAAAATTAAGGATACTGTATGGTAGTGACCACATTCTTTCTTTGATATAGGATTGTAGACTGAGCTTTTCCAATATGTTGGGCAGTGTGTTATTCTTCAGATTTGCTGGCCTAGTTTGGTTAGAAATGTTACTTATTCTTTTGTTCTGTATTTCTGCAGATAATCCACCAATTCCTGTAACCTTCAAATTTGGTAATGACAGAGCTGCTGATGTAACTTCATCTTCTAATAGTAGAGATTCTTGTAAGTAGAGCTTATCCTCTAAGGTTTCTTGGATATTGGACATCTCTACAGTATAGAACAGGGGTCTTCAAACTTGGCCCTTTTATGACTCATGGACTTCAACTCCCAGAATTCCTCAGCCAGGCACTCTGGCTGAGGAATTCTGGGAGTTGAAGTCCATGAGTCATAAAAGGGCCAAGTTTGAAGACCCCTGGTATAGAATTTCATTAACCTCTTTCCATCTTTGATCGTCTTTAAATCAGTTACTATATGACCATTGGTGACCTTTAGCATACCAACGTAAGGTTGGAAACTCCTTCTAAATTCAGAGATGTTTTGAAAGACTTCCTTTATTTTTCCTTGTTTGTTTTCATCATCAGTACTTTACAGCTGTCAGATTTTTGTCTTTTGTTGTCTCCTCTTTTATTCTTAGTAATTTCCACATTTTGTTCTGATATCCAGTTTACTTTTTTCATTTTTTTTTAAAAAAAACAAATCTTTGGCAGTCTTTTTTTTAATATTCATCCTTAACAATTTATCCAATTTTATTCCATAGTTCTGCTGGTTCCATATATATATTTATATTATATTTATATTTATTAAACTTATATACCGCCCTTCTCCCGTAGGACCCAGGGCGGTTCACAAGGCAATTAAAACAACATTACAATACAAAAATTAATAGCAATTAAAATAGATTAAATTTTCCTTAATTAAAATCTAAAACCCCTATAACTCTGATTAAAAACCCAATTACAATAAGTTAAAAAATTAAAAAATCCTCAGTCCTGGCCAGAAAGCTCAAAGAGCCAGGTCTTCAGGTCCCGGCGGAACAAACGAAAATCAGGGGCAGTCCTAAGCTCTACGGGTAACTGGTTCCAGAAAACAGGCACGCCCACAGAGAAGGCCCTCCCCTTGGGTGTTGCCCGCTGGCAATCCTTTGCCGGTGGCACCCTGAGAAGGCCCTCCCTGTGGGAGAGCACAGGACGAAGGGAACTTGATGCCGGCAGCAGGTGTTCCCTCAGATATCCTGGACCCAAGCCATTTAGGGCTTTATAGGTCATCACCAGCACCTTGAATCTCACCCAGAGGGCAACCGGAAGCCAACACAGCTCGCAGAGCAGAGGTGTTATATGGGAGTATCAGGAAACCCCCATCACAACTCGCGTGGCTGCATTCTGCACCAGTTGAAGCCTCCGAGTGGTCCTCAAGGGCAGCCCCATGTAGAGAGCATTGCAGTAGTCTAACTGGGAGGTCGCGAGGGCATGAGTGACCGTGCACAAGGCATCTCGGTCCAGATAGGGCTGCAACTGGCACACCAGGCGAACCTGGGCAAAAGCCCTCCTGGTCACGGCTCCTATATGAACTTCAAGGCTGAGCCGCGAATCCAGGAGGACACCCAAGTTGTGAGCCCTATCGACGGGGGGGTAACACCTCACTCCCCATCATTAAAGATGGAATAGAATGGTTCACTCGAGATGCCTGTACGCACAGCCACTCAGTCTTGGCAGGATTGAGTCTGAGCCTGTTTCTCCCCATCCAAACCCGAACCGCCTCCAGGCAATGGGACATCACGTCGAGGGCATCACTGAGTTGGTTTGGGGTGGAAAGAAAAAGTTGGGTATCATCGGCGTACTGATGATACCCCACCTCAAAACCATGAATGATCTCACCCAGCGGCTTCATATAGATATTGAACAGGAGGGGAGAGAGGACCGACCCCTGAGGAACTCCACAAACGAGAGACCTCGGGGCGGACCTCTGCCCTCCTGTCAACACCGACTGCAAACGGCCCAAGAGGTAGGAGGAGAACCACTGCAAAACAGTGCCCCCCACTCCCAATCCCCTGAGACGTCGCAGCAGGATACCATGGTCGATGGTATCAAAAGCCGCTGAGAGATCTAATAGGACTAGGACAGAGGAACAACCCCTGTCCCGAGCCCGCCAGAGATCATTCATCAGCGCGACCAATGCCGTCTCCGTGCTGTACCCGGGCCTGAAACCCGATTGGTACGGGTCAAGATAATCAGTTTCCTCCAGGAACAGAGGAAGCTGATGTGCCACCACACTCTCAACAACCTTCACTAAAAAGCGAAGATTGGAGACTGGACGATATTTATTCAAAATAGCTGGATCCAGGGCAGGCTTCTTGAGAAGGGGTCTCACCACCGCTTCCTTCAAGGTGGCAGGAAAGACAAGGAAGCGGATATCACTGCCTGGAACCAGCCTCGTGTCTCCTCCTGAGCTGAATAAACCAGCCAGGAAGGGCACGGGTCCAATAAACAGGTGGTAGAGCTCAGCCTCCCCATAATCCTGTCCACCTCCTTGGGAGTCACAGGATCAAACTCAGTCCAGATAATACTCTCAAGACCGCTCGATTCCTCCCCATCAGACACTGCCCAGTCAGAGTCCAAACTGGTCCGAATCTGAGTGATTTTGTCCACCAGATGCTGGCTAAACTCCTTGGCCCGCCCCTGCAAGGGCTCCTCCCTCACCTCCTGAGAAAGGAGGGAACGAGTTACCCTAAACAGGGCGGCCGGGCGATTATCTGCGGACGCGATGAGGGCGGCGAAGTAATTAGACTTTGTCGTCCTCATCGCCACGAGATAAGACCTAGTGAAAGGTCTTATTCTTATATCAATGAGGCTCAGTACTTTAAAATGATTCCTGATGGTCTTCATGAAAATGGTAGATGTACGTTAAAGATCACATCATAGAAACTAGATAACTTTCTTCCTCTACTTTTCCTTGAATTGGAGTTTGCACATAAGCAGTTTATGCTCTATTCCTGTCAGCCATGTGAGGTAGTCCAAACAAGAAGTATGCCAAGAAGTACTAGCTCTAACTTTATTGTAAGATTATATTAACAGAATTTTGCAAGTCTGAAAGTACATCTCTTTCACCTTTACAGTCCAAGAAAGTATTTGAGGTCTCTTCTGAAACATTTGCCACACCCCCAATGCTTCTGGCATGTTAAGCGGCTTCTTATCTGATCATTGCCTATCCTGCAGCTCTTCCTCCTATCTCCCAAGGTCACATTTTTCATTGTTAAACTAAGCTGAGTACTTATATCAGGTTAATTTCATGTGTTCTCCATCTGATTATATCCATGTATTTAGGTTCATTTTGGTTAGCAGTCATTGGGTTGGCAGAAACTGATAAGCTGTACATTTCATTTTGGTTTCATACAGCTCAACTATGTTTCCCTCCTTAATATTTACAGCTTTGGAAATCCAGTCTCCCACCTCAGGCAGCACATCTTGTCTGCACATTCTGTCAATTTCCAATTGAATTTGATCATAAAACTTTTCATCCTCCTCTTCTTTTGGATCCATAGTTGGAACATAAACTCATATCATCATCATACTGAAGAATTGTCTATGGAGTCTAATTGATATTGTTTACCCCTTCATGGATTACTGCCTTGTCGTGGCGAAGGGGCTTGCGTAATTCAATGAAGCTATGAGCTATGCCATGCAGGGCCACCCAAGACTGAAAGGTCATAGCAGAGAGTTCTGACAAAACGTGATCCACTGGAGAAGGAAATGGCAACCCACTCCAGTATCTTTACCATGAAAACCCTATGGACAGTACCAAAAGGCAAAATGATATGACACTGGAAGATGAGCCCCTCAGGTCAGAAGGCATCCAATATGCTACTGGGGAAGAGTAGAGGGCTAGTACTAGTAGCGCCAGAAAGAATGAAGCGACTAGGACAAAGCCGAAAGAATGCTCAGCTGTGGATGTGTTTGGTGGTGAAAGGAAAGTCTGATGCTGTAAAGATTTTTTCTCCATAGGAACCTGGAATGTAAGATCCATGAATCAAGGCAAGCTGGACGTGGTCAAACAAGAGATGACAAGACTGAACATCGACATCTTAGGTATCAGCAAACTAAAATGGACAGGAATGGGTGAATTTAATTCAGATGACCATTAGGTATACTACTGCGGGCAAGAATCCCTCAGAAGAAATGGAGTAGCCTTCATAGTCAATAAAAGAGTAGGAAAAGCAATACTGGGATACAATCCTCAAAATGACAGAATGATCTCAGTTCGAATCCAAGGCAAACCATTCAATATCACAGTAGTCCAAGTCTATGCCCCAACCACCAGTGCTGAAGAGGATGAAATTGACCGGTTCTATGAAGCCCTACAGCACCTTATAGAACTAACGCCAAAAAATGATGTTCTTATCATCATGGGGGATTGGAATGCTAAAGCAGGAAGCCAAAAGATAACCAGAATAACAGACAAGTTTGGCCTTGGAGTACAAAATGAAGCAGGGCACAGGCTGATAGAATTTTGTCAAGAGAATACAATGGTCATAGCTAACACTCTTTTCCAACAACCCAAGAGACGACTCTACACATGGACATCACCAGACGGTCAACACAGAAATCAGATTGACTATTTGCTCTGCAGCCAAAGATGGAGAAGCTCTATACAGTCAGTAAAAACAAGACCAGGAGCTGACTGTGGCTCAGACCATGAGCTTCTCATTGTAAAGTTTAGGCTTAAACTGAAGAAAGTAGGGAAAAGCGCTAGGCCACTCAGGTATGCATTAAATCATATCCCTGTTGAATATACAGTAGAGGTGACAAATAGATTTAAGGAATTAGATCTGATAGACAGAGTGCCTGAAGAACTATGGATAGAGGTTCACAACATTGTACAAGAGGTAGCAACCAAAACCATCCCAAAGAAAAAGAAATGCAAGAAAGCAAAATGGCTGTCTGAAGAAGCTTTGCAAATAGCTGAGGAAAGGAGGGAAGCGAAAGGCAAGGGAGAAAAGAAAGATACACCCAATTGAATGCAGAATTCCAGAGAATAGCTAGAAGAGATAAGAATGCCTTCTTAAATGAACAGTGCAAAGAAATAGAAGAAAACAATAGAATAGGGAGGACCAGAGATCTTTTCAAGAAAATTGGAGAGATGAAGGGAACGTTTCATGCAAAAATGGGCATGATAAAGGACCAAAATGGCAGGGACCTAACAGAGGCAGAAGAGATTAAGAAGAGGTGGCAAAATTACACAGAAGAATTATACAAGAATGAGCTTAAAGTCCCTGGTAATCACAATGAGGTGGTCACTGACCTCGAGCCAGACATCCTAGAATGTGAAGTGAACTGGGCCTTAGAAAAGCTGAGCAACAACAAAACTAGTGGAGGTGACAGTATTCCAGCTGAGCTATTCAAAATCTTAAAAGACGATGCAGTAAAAGTGCTACACTCAATTTGCCAGCAAATTTGGAAAACTCAACAGTGGCCACAGGATTGGAAAAGATCAGTTTACATTCCAATTCCAAAGAAAGGCAGTGCCAAAGAATGTTCAAACTATCGCACCATTGCACTAATTTCTCATGCTAGTAAAGTTATGCTTAAAATCCTACAAGCTAGACTCCAGCAGTATGCGGATCAAGAACTACCAGAAGTACAGGCAGGATTTCGAAGAGGCAGAGGAACTAGAGATCAAATTGCTAACATACGCTGGATCATGGAGAAAGCTAGAGAGTTCCAGAAAAACATCTACTTCTGCTTCATTGACTATGCTAAAGCCTTTGATTGTGTGGATCATAACAAACTGTGGCAAGTTCTTAAAGAGATGGGCGTACCAGACCATCTTATTTGTCTCTTGAGAAACCTATATGTGGGCCAAGAAGCAACAGTGAGAACTGGACATGGAACCACTGATTGGTTCAAAATTGGGAAAGGAGTCCGGCAAGGCTGTATACTGTTGCCCTGCCTATTTAACTTATATGCAGAGCACATCATGAGAAAGGCAGGGCTAGATGAATCAAAAGTTGGAATTAAGATTGCCGGAAGAAATATCAACAACCTAAGATATGCAGATGATACCACTCTAATGGCAGAAAGTGAAGAAGAACTAAAGAGCCTCTTGTTGTGAGTGAAGAAGGAGAGTGCAAAACTTGGGTTGAAACTTAACATTAAGAAAACCAAGATCATGGCATCTGGCCCTCTCAATTCCTGGCAAATAGATGGGGAAGAAATGGAGGTAGTGACAGATTTTATTTTCCTGGGCTCCAAGATCACTGCAGATGGGGACTGTAGCCAAGAAATTAAAAGACGCTTGCTCCTTGGGAGGAAAGCCATGGCAAATCTAGACAGCACACTAAAAAGCAGAGACATCACCCTGTCAACAAAAGTGTGTATAGTCAAGGCTATGGTCTTCCCAGTTGCAATGTATGGCAGTGAAAGTTGGACCATAAAAAAGGCTGAGCGCCAAAGAATTGAGGCCTTTGAACTATGATGCTGGAGAATACTCCTGCGAGTCCCTTGGACTGCAAGGTGATCAAACCGGTCAGTCCTAGCGGAAATCAACCCTGACTGCTCTTTAGAAGGCCAGATCCTGAAGTTGAAACTCAAATACTTTGGCCACCTAATGAGGAGGAAGGACTCACTGGAGAAGAGCCTAATGCTGGGAAAGATTGAGGGCAATAGAAGAAGGGGACGACAGAGAATGAGGTGGCTGGATGGAGTCACTGAAGCAGTAGGCGTGAGCTTAAATGGACTCCAGAAGATGGTAGAGGACAGGAAGGCCTGGAGGAACGTAGTCCATAGGGTCATGATGGGTCGGACATGACTTTGCAGCTAACAACAACACCCAATGACATAGTGACAGGAATAACAGTACCCAAATACTGTTTTTACTAGATCCTTCCTATCTATTAAAACAATACTGTTCCTTCTTTGTTTTTCATATCCTGAATAGTAAATGGTATGATCCTCTGACTGAAAGTAACCAGTTCTAGTTCATTTCTATTCTATGATGCCTAACATGTCAATGTTTAGTTGATTTATTTCAACATTCACTGTGCTAAGCCTTCCCATGTTCATGTTTGTCATATTCTAGGTTTCCATTTGAATTTTGTATTTGCAGCTATAGATTCTCTTTTTCTGGATGGGTTCTAAGATGGCGGCGCCTGGAATGGCTGCGGCTGCATTGGCTCTTGAAGGCGAATAGTTTTGGGAGGGATAGTAAGGGCTATAGGCCACATGATCAGGAAGATTTTAATGTGTTTGAGCAACATGGTGGAACTAAGGTAACATACGACATACGACCGACAATCTTTGCTGGCATGGCGAGTTTCTAGTTGTTTTGGAACTGTTGGTGAGACTGTTAAAAGTCGTTGGCGCTGTTTGAATTTGTTCTACCAGCAGCAAGATCTGACTGCTGGCCCAGTGATGGATTGTATTGCAAATCAGGGCTGTTTCCAGAGGAGGCAGAGGAGGAGAGGACCTGGAGCTTATGGAGCGAAGGAACTGGATGAGGCTGTAGGCAGGCCCAGAGGAAGAGAGAGAGGCTTTTGGAGGAGTTGGTGGTGGCAGCAGCGTGCTCCAGGGGCAAAAAGAAGCAAGGCCTCTTTAAGGAAAGGGTGGAAGAGTCAGGATCAGAAAAAGGAAAGAAGGCGAGGTTGTCAGAATACAAGCTGACTTGAGGGCTAATCCACATGGAGCCCCATTTCCATCTGTCCTGTTTGCCATCGTTCACTCCCTAGAGACTAAAATGGACAATGTGAAATTTGAGCGGGCCCTGAACAAGGATTATATATCGGAGGTGGTGACCCTTTGAGAGCTGTATGCAATGAAATTTCATTTTGATGTATGCCGATTGGTGTACATTCAAAGTGACAATAAAGTTATCATATAACATCGGCAACTAAATATCCCGAAGGCTTTGATCTATCCATGTTTTAGACATCAGGAGTACTCTAAAAGGTCCTCACTTCTTCCTCAGTAACACAGTGAGTGTTATCCCATGAGCACCCATCATCTGATACTATGTCACCAATCACTTTATATTGCCTATCCATGTAGTTTTCCTGGTAAAATACAGTAGAGGTTTATCATTGGCTTCTCCCCCATGCAGTAAGAAATAATGCCTTTGCCATTGTGACTAAAGTGATCATCCGCTTCCAATATCTTCCTACATTGCTGCTCCTCAGCAATGTAGGTGTATGCTCTGGCATCCTTCATTCATTCATTCCCCTCACCCACCCCAGGAAACATACCCATACATACATATACCTTTGGCCTATTACATTGCAAAGCCAATATAAAGCAAAAAATAGGCAGACACAGTAGAAATCACAACATGATTTCCTTATGATCTTATTTTTATTTATCCCTTCCTATGAGATCAGCATGTTTGCTCTTCCATCTTTGAGGTAAGGTAGGTGAATAGAGGCAATTTGGTTTATTGATTCCTGATTGAGACTTCTGTCAGCACTCAGGGTCAGTTCAGCTTGCTGTGAATGTTTTCTCACAAAGGCATTATAAGCAGTGACAGTGGTGGGAGGCATCTCAAATTTTGATAGTGAAAGCAGCTTACATTTGTGGGGTGTGGCTTTACAACCATATCAACCTGCACACACAAGAGACATACCTGAAAGTGACTGTTTTGAACCCTCTTCTAAAAGATGCCCATGTGGCACCAATTCAGTTTAAGAGGTGATACAGTGATTAGAATGCAGTATTGCAGACTAACTGGGCCCACAGCCTGGAATTTGATCCTGACCCACTCAAGATTGACTCAGCCTTCCATTCTTCTGAGGTCAGTAAAACGAGAAGCCAGATTGTTGGGGCCAACACACTGACACTGTAAACCACTCAGAGTGCTGTAAAACATTATGAAGTGGTACATAAGTCTAAGTGTTATTGCTATTAAGCAGTGGAAAAATAGAAAAGCAATTCAGTGAAAAAGTTGCTCATTAAACCTGGAGGACTGTTCCATCTGAAGGATAATTTTGGTATCCATAAAAAATGCACATAGATAACACTATCAACTCTTCTGGTTCTGTCATGTCAACAGGGCTTAGCACTATAGTTACCTGTTAATAGCCTTATTGTCCCCTGCTGCTATACGCTGTTTTCTGAAGCCACAGCTGATAGCATTGATCTGTCTTCTTGGTGGCCTCCTAGGCATATGATAGAAATCTGATGGTCCTTTTATGTCTAAAACGAGCCCCTGGTTTTACTATCATGTTGCTACCAAAGTCATAGCATAGTATATCTTATTGGTTTTCTCAACCATGAGCTTCCGAACAATGTTCCCACCAGCTTTTTCCCCCATCCATCTTCCCACCAAAACTGCCAACCTTCCTGCAAGACCATCCTCCCCAACATCATTTTCCCATTACTTTTAGAGAAAAACCCCCGCTTAATTTATTTGTATTATTTCAGCATATCCAGACTGTTTCATCTAAATTCTTTTCAATGGAGTTCCATTAAATCAAAGTTTTACTCTATTGCTAAATAGGATGTAAAGATGTTTAAATTTCAGTCACCATGAGTTGGATTTTAAATAACCAACTGTTTGGTTTAAAATGCAATATAGTTTGCCTGGATATTATTACACAGTCACTTTGCCTAGAATAATTCTTTATAGTTGAAAAAGCTTTTCTATGTTTGAAATATGAGCATTAAGTAATTTGTTGTTGTTGTTGTTAGTTGCGAAGTCGTGTCCGACCCATCGCGACCCTATGGACAATGTTCCTCCAGGCCTTCCTGTCCTCTACCATCTTCTGTAGTCCATTTAAGCTCACGCCTACTGCTTCAGTGACTCCATCCAGCCACCTCATTATCTGTCGTCCCCTTCTTCTATTGCCCTCAATCTTTCCCAGCATTAGGCTCTTCTCCAGTGAGTCCTTCCTTCTCATTAGGTGGCCAAAGTATTTGAGTTTTAGCTTCAGGATCTGGCCTTCTAAAGAGCAGTCAGGGTTGATCTCCTCTAGGACTGACTGGTTTGATCGCCTTGCAGTCCAAGGGACTCGCAGGAGTCTTCTCCAGCACCATAGTTCAAAGGCTTCAATTCTTTGGCGCTCAGCCTTTCTTATGGTCCAGCTTTCACTGCCATACATTGCAACTGGGAAGACCATAGCCTTGACTATACGGATTTTTGTTGACAGGGTGATGTCTCTGCTTTTTAGTGTGCTGTCTAGATTTGCCATGGCTTTCCTCCCAAGGAGCAAGCGTCTTTTAATTTCTTGGCTACAGTCCCCATCTGCCTTTCTCATGATGTGCTCTGCATATAAGTTAAATAGGCAAGGCAAAAGTATACAGCCTTGCCGGACTCCTTTCCCAATTTTGAACCAATCAGTGGTTCTGTGTCCAGTTCTCACTGTTGCTTCTTGGCCCGCATATAGGTTTCTCAAGAGACAAATAAGATGGTCTGGTATGCCCATCTCTTTAAGGACTTGCCACAGTTTGTTATGATCCACACAATCAAAGGCTTTAGCATAGTCAATGAAGCAGAAGTAGATGTTTTTCTGGAACTCTCTAGCTTTCTCCATGATCCAGCGTATGTTAGCAATTTGATCTCTAGTTCCTCTGCCTCTTCGAAATCCTGCCTGTACTTCTGGTAGTTCTTGATCCGCATACTGCTGGAGTCTAGCTTGTAGGATTTTAAGCATAACTTTACTAGCATGAGAAATTAGTGCAATGGTGCGATAGTTTGAACATTCTTTGGCACTGCCTTTCTTTGGAATTGGAATGTAAACTGATCTTTTCCAATCCTGTGGCCACTGTTGAGTTTTCCAAATTTGCTGGCAAATTGAGTGTAGCACTTTTACTGCATTGTCTTTTAAGATTTTGAATAGCTCAGCTGGAATACTGTCACCTCCACTAGCTTTGTTGTTGCTCAGCTTTTCTAAGGCCCAGTTCACTTCACATTCTAGGATGTCTGGCTCGAGGTCAGTGACCACCTCATTGTGATTATTAGGGATGTTAAGCTCATTCTTGTATAGTTTTTCTGTGTAATTTTGCCACCTCTTCTTAATCTCTTCTGCCTCTGTTAGGTCCCTGCCATTTTGGTCCATTATCATGCCCATTTTTGCATGAAACGTTCCTTTCATCTCTCCAATTTTCTTGAAAAGATCTCTTTGCTTTCTTGCATTTCTTTTTCTTTGGGATGGTTTTGGTTGCTACCTGTTGTACAATGTTGCGAACCTCTGTCCATAGTTCTTCAGGCACTCTGTCTATCAGATCTAATTCCTTAAATCTATTTGTCACTTCTACTGTATATTCAACTGGGATATGATTTAATTCATACCTGACTGGCCCAGTGCTTTTCCCTACTTTCTTCAGTTTAAGCCTAAACTTTGCAACGAGAAGCTCATGGTCTGAGCCACAGTCAGCTCCTGGTCTTGTTTTTACTGACTGTATAGAGCTTCTCCATCTTTGGCTGCAGAGCATATAGTCAATCTGATTTCTGTGTTGACCGTCTGGTGATGTCCATGTGTAGAGCCGTCTCTTGGGTTGTTGGAAAAGAGTGTTTGCTATGACCATCGTATTCTCTTGACAAAATTCTATCAGCCTGTGCCCTGCTTCATTTTGTACTCCAAGGCCAAACTTGTCTGTTATTCCGGTTATCTTTTGGCTTCCTGCTTTAGCATTCCAATCCCCCATGATGATAAGAACATCATTTTTTGGTGTTAGTTCTATAAGGTGCTGTAGAGCTTCATAGAACCGGTCAATTTCATCCTCTTCAGCACCGGTGGTTGGGGCATAGACTTGTACTACTGTGATATTGAATGGTTTGCCTTGGATTCGAACTGAGATCATTCTGTCATTTTGAGGATTGTATCCCAGTATTGATTTTCCTACTCTTTTATTGACTATGAAGGCTACTCCATTTCTTCTGAGGGATTCTTGCCCGCAGTAGTATACCTGATGGTCATCTGAATTAAATTCACCCATTCCTGTCCATTTTAGTTCGCTGATACCTAAGATGTCGATGTTCAGTCTTATCATCTCTTGTTTGACCACATCCAGCTTGCCTTGATTCATGGATCTTACATTCCAGGTTCCTATGGAGAAAAAATCTTTACAGCATCGGACTTTCCTTTCACCACCAGACATATCCACAGCTGAGCGTCCTTTCGGCTTTGGCCCAGTCGCTTCATTCTTTCTGGCGCTACTAGTACTAGCCCTCTGCTCTTCCCCAGTAGCATATTGGACACCTTCCGACCTGAGGGGCTCATCTTCCAGCGTCATATCGTTTTGCCTTTTGGTACTGTCCATAGGGTTTTCATGGCAAAGATACTGGAGTGGTTTGCCATTTCCTTCTCTAGTGGATCACGTTTAGTCAGAACTCTCTGCTATGACCTTTCCGTCTTGGGTGGCCCTGCACGGCATAGCTCATAGCTTCATTGAATTACGCAAGCCCCTTCGCCATGACAAGGCAGTAATCCATGAAGTAATACTGTAATATTAATACTTTATAATTTGCAAAAAAAAATGTCACTAAATCCTAGGTCTAGTGATTTCCCCTTTATGGAAAAATAGAAATATTACCTGAGGCACACGGCATATACATAATAGTACTGGGTGTACTTTGAAAATGATTTGAAAAACTTCTTTGTATCTTGTATGAAATTTAAATCATCACCTCTTTGCTAGTCATTAAAATGGTCCAATGTTTTTCTCTTTTCCACATCAGCCTAGAAAAAGAAAAAAAATGATATTTTAATAGTTGCAGTGAGTGTACACAGCTGTAATATAGAAACACACCCAAGTACTGTCAGAAGTATGAGAGATAGAACTGTGATGGATTGATTGATTGATATTGGTTATATGCCATTAACTCCTAGAACCACATACATAGGTTTTATCCATGAAAGAGGACCCTGCATCCCTGGGTAAAGATAGAGAAGCTCTATCTCAGCATTCCAGAGAACTAAAGTGATGGGGGAGACCATACAGGAGCACAGATTCTGCGAATAAATTATGCTCATTTTCCCAAAAATAAATTCCCCATGAGTACAAATTACCAACATCAAATTATGAAAATCCCCATCCCTTTTGTACAGGGTCACTGAGTCAGTTATAAATCTGATGATCTAGCGTTGATATTTTTCTTCCAATATGGATTAAATGGTTTTGATAGGTACATGCTAGTACATGCCCCAGAACTAGAACCTAGTCATTTTTCAGCCTAAATAATATTTTCGTGAACTTGATAAGCCTCTCATTGATATTATGAAACCCGTCTATCATTCCAAGTAATCATACACTTTTCATCTTTGTAATATTAATTTTGTTGCTTCTATCTGCATGGCCCTGAGCAACTATCTTTCCCTCCTTTGATGCGGATCTCCCATAATTGGTAAGTTCCCTATTATCATAGCACTTTCCTTTCAGCTTTTGAAATTGAATACATCCATACAATAAACATTAGTTATAATCCTAAAACTAAGCCCCAGCAACCAGGATCCTTTCACACACAGCAGTGCCTTTGTTTTAAGCAACAGGATGCATCATCAGAGCATCACAGACTCAAAGAGCTTTTGGGACATCTAGTGGTAGAAAGAGAACAATGCATACTGTCAGAATCCATTTATATCACATTTCATAAATGTATGGTTAGAATACTTACTATCTTAGGGATTCTGCCATCTCTCCTAGGGGGGAAGAGGATGTTTATCCAGATTGCCGTAGGCTGTTTTCAAAAACCAGGAAAGCTTTTGATCTGGGGGGAACAGAGGGGGGAGAGAGAGATCTGGTTCGCATCTCCATTTGAAACTGAAAGGAAGAAGACAATAACAATAAACGCAAGAAGTTTCCCTTTCCCAGGAAAGGGCCTGACACCTAAGTAACTGATGTGAGCCTGACCAAATGGACTCGGGGTGGGGGGGGAGGTTGAAACTGGAATGTTTTATATAGTATTGAAATGTAACACAATGTCAGATCCCATCTTGTATTGCCACAACCGATCTCATCCTAGTAAACTTTTCCTTTTGGACAAACTTGGATCCAGGAGTTCTTATTTCCTAAGATGTGAATTGGGGTGGGTCCTGATACATACTCATGGAAAGAGGAGCTATTGTATTTACAGTACCCTTCAATTTTTATTTTTTTAAAAAACCCACTCACTGGCCTGGTGAGGAGAATTCCAGCTGAGGAGAATGAAATGACCACTTAAATGACGTCTATAAAAATCTGCATACAATTCCAATAACCTTATGAAAGCATATGCAATATTTTTTTTTAACTTTGCTGTTTAGAGCAGGGGTGTCAAACTGCCGGCCCGTGGGCCAGCTCCGGCAATGCAAAAAAAGTCACAATGCATCGCAACACGTCATGTGACATGGCAAGTTTGACACACATGGTTTAAAGAGCCCATTCGGGGTAGCAGTTAAGGAACCAGGCTAGAAATCAGGAAACTGAGTTCTAATCTCACCTTAGGCCAGCTGGATGGTCTTGGGCCAGTCACTCTCTCTCATCTCTAGAAAGGAGGCAATGGCAAAACACTTGTAAAATCTTGCCAAGATTTGCAAGGGACTTGTCCAGGCAGTCACCAGGAGTCAACACTGAAAGACATACATACACACAAAATAATAATTTGGGGTACCACAGGCATAACCTGAAAAAAAAAAGAAAACAACCTAGTGCCTATGGGTCCTATTTTATGAACCTCTAGTCTAAAACATAATCTTAGTTACTTGATTTTACATTAATGTAAAATATATATCCAGTCGTTTTGGCATATCAAACATGATTTATTGCTTAACAGAATACCGTTACTTTTTAAAACACAAAAGCCCTGGTTAAAGAATATCATGACTTAGCACAATATCAAGCCAGCAATTAGCTTGCTGAGTTAATGAAAGCAGTTCTATCAGAGAAAGGGCAGCTAAACTGGACAATCTGCAGTCAGAGCATCACAAAACAAAAGGTTTGCTAAGTTAGTACTGCTCTATAGCTCCTTTAACATCCTGAGTAATGATACTGTATTTCTTATTTGGCTGCAAAATGTGCTTTTAGGATAGGATAATGAATGAATTACATTTATATTACTACATATCTAATATCTAGTATTATTCTTTTGTCTTGTGTTTTATGTTTGACCCTCCTCTTTTACTTTGAAACAATTATTTTGTTATTTCTTTGTCCCTGACTGAAGTAAGATTTGACTGGCTAACTAACATATTCCCACTTTCACATGCATATCCCATATCTCATAAGCCCTGAAGTAGGTTTGCAAACTCTCGTATCTTAAAGAAGAGAGATAGCAAATTAATATTCAAGACCTGCCTTATAAACATTTCTGATGAATAAAGTGATAATCTTATAAGGTATGTCCTTTTATTCTTAATTGTGCCAAACTATAATGTGATGTCTGCCTTTGTTGAGTTTTTTTAAATGTTCATGAACCATTGTGGTATGTAAACCATGATTTCTAGCTTAGTTTATAAGCCAATTATGGCCTATTAAATTAAAAAAAATACTGTAGCTAAGGGAGATTTATGGAATCAGTTTATATGTTAATGAGAGGCCACTCAGTTACTCTTCAATCAAACAAATATTCCAGACATTAAAGCTTAGATCCTAACATAAATTAGTTTAAGTGACTTTATAGAAAGAAATACAAATTGGTGGAGAGGGAGCTGTTTTAGGTGAGCAAGTAAAGTAAAGTGCTGATTAGAAATTTTAAATTGTTAACTTGTGTTTTTTTTATTACTAGAAAGCTAGATGTGGATATATTTATTTATTTATTTATTTATTTTATTGCATTTATATACCGCCCTTTCCCTGAGGACTCAGGGCGGTTTACAGGGAGTTAAAAATCAACCATACAAAAGTTAAAACCCAATTTAATATTGGGTTTTAATTTTATATTTAATTTTATATTTTATATTTTATATTTAATTTTATATTGGGGCTCATAGTTTTGTGGGGAGTGGGGATTATGATACTTGTGAGTTGAAGTGACTGGAATGGAGAACAAAGCTTTGCTAGAAAATGGAGAAGAAAAATCTTGCAGTGGTTATAGCAATGTGGAAGAATGGGACACAAGAACATATCTGTGGTGGATTGCCTCACTGAAGAAACTTGATCTGGCTATGCAGATCAAGCTTACAGAAGTAATGCAACAATGCCTACTAGCAGACATGACCCTGGATAGCACCAGGGACACTGCATCACATCTTAGTTGGAAATCAGTGCAAAGTTAGTAGGAGATTACCGTATTTTTCGGACCATAAGATGCACCTGACCATAAGACGCACCCAGTTTTTAGAGCAGGAAAACAAGAAAAAAAATATTCTGAACCAAATAGTACCGGTATACTAGGAAGGAAGGAGGGGAGAGAGAGAGAGAAGGAAGGAAGGAAGGAGGGAGGGAGGGAGGAAGGAAGGAAGGAAGGAAGGAAGGAAGGAAGAAAGAAAGAAAGAAAGAAAGAAAGAAAGAAAGAAAGAAAGAAAGAAAGAAAGAAAGAAAGAAAGAAAGAAAGAAAGAAAGAAAGAAAGAGAAAGGAGAGAGAGAGAGAGAAAGAAGGAAGGAAGGAAGGAAGAAGGAAGAAAGAAAGGAGGGAGGGAAGAGGGAGGAAGAAAGAGAGAAAGAAAGAAAGAAAGGTAGGTACCGGTAGTTTCTTTTCCCTGAATAGGTTTTCTAAGATGCCGAAGCAATTTCAAACAATTAGCAGTATTATCTTGCAAATGGGAAATCACTTCCAATAAACTTCGCAGAGAAACCTGCAGGGACAACTCCTCACGGCTTTGCCTATGAGGTTTAGTTTAGCAAAAACTTTATTTAGCAGCGAGGTAAAAGAAAGAAAATGTGTGCGCGCAGGGAGGGGGAGGCAGTCAGAAGGCATGGCAGGCACGTCCGTATTTCCTCCCCTGCCGACCAATCACAGGGGCGGGGCGGAGAATTCCATGTCTTCATTCAATCACGTCTCTCCAATGGAGCTGATGGACTGCGCTGACTGAACGGGAGACAAGTGTTTTTGCTTACCTTCAGACCATAAGACGCACCTCGTTTTTCCACCCACTTTTGGGAGGGGAAAAGTGCGTCTTATGGTCCGAAAAATACAGTAAATGAAAAGGCAGCAAGCAATTAGTCCATCTGCTGATTATTCTCCACCAAACAGAGTCATTGTCACACCTGCCCCAAACCGATCCATTAGGAAAGAAAAGCCTTCAACTCCATTTGGTTAAAGTAGGGGTGTCAAACTGCCGGCCCACGGGCTGGATGCATCACATGGAAGCTGCGCCATTGACCCCATTGCCAGTAATGGCAAAACTGTCCCGACACGTTGTGCGACGTTGCGTGACGTTGCGAGTTTGACATATCTGGGTTAAAGCAAAGGGTTCTTTTACTAAGAGTGATGGTTGCAGTAAAGTCAAGCCAGCCAGCTCCAAAATCCATGCCCACTGTATACAAAAATAAGGTGTAGGTTTGGGCCCCCCAGCCCCTCCCTCCCCCCTTGATCAGTCAATTTCCAGGCAACTGGAGCTCGCCAAGATGTTTTGAGGTCTCTGAGATGTTTGGGGGGTAACCTGCACACTTCTCAGGGTGCCTGGCCATGGGATGCTGGTACAAACAGTATCTGTCTGGTCTGGTCCTTCTCACCTGTCATTCCCCCTCCCCCAATTTCCTATCGCATACACACAAAGTTTTATTGCCTTTTCATCTTTCCCTCTTTCTTTCTTCCCCACTTCTTTCCCCTTTCATCCTCTACCCCCTTCTTCTTTTTTATGGCAGGATGCCTGTGAGCCGAGCCAGGCAGATCTCATAGTCATTCCACCTGAAACAAGAATGGAATGCTGAAGTTGAAAATGGAAACTCTTTGGCTTAAACTTGATTTTTCTGAATTCTGGGGTGCCTCGATAGATACAACTCAGGCCATTGAGAAAGGGTTTGGCATCTGAAAGGGGACAATTTGGCCCCCAAAAGGCCTTGGATGTGGATGGTTGCCTCTCCCAAATGAGAGGAGGTAGCCCCCCTCAGTCTTTTAGCCCAGCTGAAAACTAGGTTAAATGATTGGGGTGGAGATAATGGTGTTGTATGCTAATTATAGGTGTAGGTAGGGATTAGGAAATGAGTGGCTGTTGTTGATTGTAGATTCCCTGACTGTAGATAATTATGTCAATTGGGTGCCCCAAAGACAGTGTGAATAGCAAGGGGGCTACTTTAGTCAGATGGGAAATAATATAGAGGGGAAGACTGCATTAATATTGGACAGTAGTGGTGGGATGTTAAGGGCTGAAACTTGCCATGGATCCCTGCTTCAGGCCCTCTAGTTTCAGCTCAAGTGCCAGATGTTCAGACTGCAGAACTGGGGTTCATCCATCCAACTACAGCAGCATGAAACTGAGCATACTGCCAATAAAATATTAAAGTCTTTAAAGATTGGGCTTCTTATTGCATTAATATCTTCCTCCTCCCAAAGTTCACTTAAAGTCTTAATTGCTATATGATATTATACTGGCTCTCCACCCATCTATGGTATCTGCCTCTAATCCATTACAAAACAAATTACACTAGAATCTATTTTAACATCATAAAAGCCAAACAATATCTACTATAGAATTAAGAAAAAAATCTATCAGTTTCTCCACTCTTAAATCTTTGGCAGCATTAGCTTGTAATGACAGTATTCAAAGTTTATTATATAGAGAGGATATCATCTTAAAGATCTGCTGAAATAAGTCTGACTTCTCTAGGATACTCAGTTTTAGTTTGCCTTGTTTAAACACAAGTATTTATTTATTTGTGTATTGATTGTATTTAACTTAATTTTAATTTATTCTACTGGGGCCATTAATTTAATTTCCTTTTAACTTTTGTATTATTGTATTTTATTGTTGTTAGCCGCCCTGAGTCCTTCGGGAGATAGGGCGGCATATAAGTCCCAATAATAAATAAATAAATAGATTGATTTAATAACAATAACAATAACAGAGTTGGAAGGGACCTTTGAGGTCTTCTAGTCCAACCTGCTGCCCAGGCAGAAAACCCTATACCAGGGGTGTCAAACTCAATTTCATTGAGGGCCGCATCAGCATTGCGGTTGCCCTCAGGGGGCCGGATGGGTATGGCCAGGGTGGGCGTGGCCTACTGGGTGGGCGTGGCTAGAGTGCATATGACCTGCTAGGTGGGCATGGCCAGCTCTACATCGTTCGCATCAAGAGGGCCTATGGGGCCGTGGGCAGGAGTGGGACAGATCTGAGGGTCTCTGGCAGAAGGAGGGTCTCTGGGCCAGGGCCAAGGCAGTGGGGGCCGTTCCCTCACTGTTTCCAGGATGGCTTCGCAGGCCACATGAAACTACTTCGCGGGCCGGATCTGGCCCCCGGGCCTTGTGTTTGACATTTCTGCCCTATACCATTTCAAACCAATGGTTGTCCAGTCTCTTCTTAAAAACTTCCATTGTTGGAGCATTCACAACTTCTGGAGGCAGGTTGTTCCATTGATTAATTGTTGTGACTGTCAGGAAATTTCTCCTTAGTTCTAGGTTGCTTCTCTCTTTGATTAGTTTCCATCTATTGCTTCTTGTCCTGCCTTCAGGTGCTCTGGAGAATAGCTTGAATCCCTCTTCTTTGTGACAACCCCTGAGATATTGGAACACTGCTATCATGTCCCCACTCATTTTTCTCTTCATTAAATTAGACATACCCAATTCCAGCAACCATTCCTTATATGTTTTAGCCTCCAGTCCCCTAATGATTAGTCCCCTAATCATTTTTGTTGCTCTTCTCTGTACTCTTTTCTAGAGTCTCAACATCTTTTTTACATTGTGGTGACCAAAACTGGATGCAGTATTCCAGGTGTGGCCTTACCAAAGCATTATAAAGTGGTATTAATATTCATTCATTTATTTTACTTCCCAGTGTTTATATACCTCTAAATCACAGATGTCAAACTCGATCATGTCACATGATGTATTGTGATGTTTTTTGCTTTTGTGGTGGGCATGGCCTGCTCATGACACATCCAGCCCATGGGCCACCAGTTTGACACCCCTGCTCTAAATGATAAAATTACAGGATAGTTCACTAAAACAATATAAGGGGGTAATTTACAGTAAATTCCCTAATGTAGTACTGTAGATTAAGATGAAAATTCAAATGAAAATTCAAACAGAAATATAGAAACTGATGACATTAAAAACTGCCCTTTGAGTTTATTTGTGATACAAAAACAAAATGTGAAGCATGAGGTAGAGTCTCCAAAGCCTGCTGGAAGAATCAAACCTCCACTGCTCTCCTAAAGATGAGGTTGAGGACCATCCATTTCTCAGTGTGAGATCATTTCCTGTCTACATGTATGCATATCCACAGTTTGCAAAATCTTATGTGGAAGGAGGGGGGAACCCTACATTTCATACTACAGTACTATACTTTTAATTTAACAAAGTCATAAAAATCTACATCAGAGCATTTAGCTTTCTGAATATCTAGGAAAATTGTGTTTGACAGAAAATGCACAGGTACACTTATACTGTATATGGCTGTCAGGGATGATAGAATGCACTTCCAGAGATAACTAATGTGTGTGACAGAGCATTTAAATAGAGAATCTTGAAATAAATTGAGAAAGGGGGGGGGGTATAAAATACTATCAATACTGGCTTCTCTAACGCAATCTGAGATAATCAATAGGTATTAACTTATAGAAAAAAATGCATTGTATAGAATAATGAAACACAGAAACTTTCAAACTCCGGATTTTCAGAATCAGATATAAATAAAATGAAACAGAACTGTATTCTTTGTAATGAAGTACAATAAGTAATTGGATTTCTGGAGCCTATTTCAGAAAGGCTAATAATAGAACAGGAGCTTCAGCAATAATGAAAGCTACAGCATTCCCAAATTCATATCTAGATGGTAATCCTATATACACTTATCTGGAAACAAGTCTAATGAAGTAAATTAACTTTGAATTAAGTGATTTTTATAGGATTGTGAGAAAACCTTGTCCAAAATTCATATTACAGCCAATGTATATGTTATATATAACTATATGGATTAAAATGTCAAATGCTCCTGTTTGACAAAATACTTTGGAAAGAAACTTTAACAATAAGTGTTCAATATTCCTATTTTCACCAGTTAATTCTAATTCTTTTCTTTCCTGCCAGTTTTCTGCTAATGTTCTTTCATTATGTTTTGGTTATGTTTGCAATAGAAAGGTTTTTTTGTCCCCTTTAAGAGTTTGGACATCCCCTGGGGACATTGTACAAATGACACAAGCAATGTAATGTTCATCACTGTGATTCTAACAAATATAACACGATTCACATCATTTGAGCAATGACATCATTACAATACTCACTGGATGTTTGGCTACCAACAGGCAGTCATACTGAAAAGTTGAAAAGTAATAGAACAAGCATTAGGCTGCCTCTCTTCCATTCCACATCACACAATAATTGTTCCTTCCTAAAACAACTTTAACTCAAAACAATGGCAGTTGGGAGTTTTACACCCAATGAAAGGCTTGCAACAGCTACATGGAATCCCTGGCTGCAAATGAGGACATTGGCTGTAACACCCTAAAAGATACCATCATTTCTATCCCATTGTAAGAAATTACACTGAGGCTGAGAAAGAAAGAAGAAAAAATAGCAGATGTGGGATCCTGTTACAGACTTATCTAATAAATTCTTAGTTTTTCATGAAACATTCAAAAACTTCAAAAAGTCTCCATCTTAATGAACTCACTAATATAGAAGGGCTGGAGAGTTCTTAGTTCAGTTTGCGAAATTCTGTACTTTAACCCTTAATTCCTGGATTTAAAATTAATGTTAAAAGTCTGTATGAATCCCACTTCCTTGACTGAATTCTGAGTTAAGAAGGTTGACTTGCACCCCAGGAAGAATACCAGGAATATGGCATTCCCATGGTCAACCCTCATTCCAAAAGTTGATAAAAAGGATAGATGAATTCACTTAGATTATAGTGTGATGGAATGTACACCCAGAGAAGGAATGGCGGGGGGGGGGAGATTCCAGCAGGACCACTGACGTTTCCTTCCCCAAAGGGAAAGTGCATTCTTGAGAGAAGCTCAAATTAAGAGATGGATGGAGGAGGAAGGAGAAGGTTCTGGGTAGCCATCCCGAGAACAGGGGTGTCAAACTGCCATCCTACGGGCCAGATGTGTCATCCGGAAGCCGCGCCCACCCCATTGCCAGCAATGGCAAAAAGACTCCGATACGTTGCATGACATCACATGACGTCGCAAGTTTGACATGTCTGCCCTAGAATCTCTCAATTTTACATATATTAAAGAACAGGTTTATTGCTTTAGTCTAGGAAGATTCTATCTATTAGGTATAAGCAAATAAAGAATTGGACTCTACTGGAATTTACTGTGTTGGCTTTAGGCTGACATGTAGCCTACTAGAACTAAACACTGACATGCTGTAATGAACTCATTTGTACAGCTGACATGTCAGTAGAGGCAGACACTTTGCTGGTATGCTAGCCCTATAGCTAACTGAATCATGGGAAATGCATTTAAATATGACTGCCAAGTTTACAAAGTCCAGATAGTCCTTGATTTACTACTGTAATGGAGTGTGGTGATTATGGTAATATGTCATGATGATGACAAAGAGGGTCATCACATGACTGATCTGATTTGACAAACTTTTTGTGGCAGTTAAGTAAATCACCAGGAACGTTAAGTGATTCTGCAGTTGTTAAGCAAATGCAACAGTCATTAAGCAAACCCGTATTCACTATAAGGCATTTTTGCTGAAAACTGGAAGTGAATGCTGCTTTTTGGTAAAAACACCATAAATCATATTTGACCGTGATGCTGCAGTCATAAAAGTTGCTGTTGATTGCCACATCTGTGAGGGGGGGATGGCCATCAGAATTTCAGAACTGAGTTTTAAGTACCTTTTGGAGGGGAGAGAACATCATAACTCCAAATGGTCATTAAGTGACTGGCTAAAAGCTGAGGTCTATCTGTATCTGCAATATATTCCTAAGGCTCTCAAATTACTTTGTTGATCTGTTTATTTAACAACCGTGTACAGAAAACTCTTTCCTATACTTTATTTTTCTTTTTTTTTCACCCTCCAAATAGCATGGCAGTGTCATGATAACATCTACAGGAGTTCAACCACAATAGATGCATTGAGCCCATGAGAACTATCCAATGTCAGTCATAAAATTTTAAGGCATTCTGGAGTTGTGGAAACAGATGGCCCATTGATTCTAGATTATCTTCTCTTGGCTTAAAAGAAAAAAGAGAACTGGAAATCTTCACCAATAAAATATCCCAAGGACTCCCCCTCCCTGAAGTTTGCTTATGCCTAGAGAGTAATAGAGATATATTATAGACATTTTATTGGCAGAGTGCCCCCAATGCCAATAGTTTTGAGCTCTACGGTAATTAATGTTCCCGGATTGCCCTTGGTTCAAAATAAATTTCTGCCTTACTTTCACTTGTTTTGAATAACAATCCTACAGGCAAAACAAATCCATTGACAGTCCCCTCACCTTTCAGCTGCTGATTCCAGATCCTCCATTTAATTAGTTCCATCTCTTCCAGGTGTTTAGTCAGGCCTATTTGATCATTATTCAAATATATCTTCCCAGGCTATGTTATATTGTGCCTCTATATGTATCAGCCATTTCTTCTTGTGACTGAAGAATTGGATGGATGGATAATAATAATAATAAGTTGGAAGGGACCTTGGAGGTCATCGTCCAACCCCCTGCTCAGGCAGGAAACCCTATACCATTTCAGACAAATGGCTGGCCAGTCTCTTCTTAAAAACTTCCAGTGTTGGAGCATTCACCAACACTGGAGCATGGATGGATGGATGGATGGATGGATGGATGGATGGATGGATGGATGGATGATACAGAGTTTATTTTGTCACTGTTTGGTTACTGGCCTTCTGGCTGTGATAAAGGTTTAGATCTGAAGAAGGTCTTTCCACTACATGATCCCCCAAAAAAGAGAGGAATAAGCTGCCCAGAGTTACCATGTGGCAAAATGGATGGCTAATACACTTTGCAAATAAATAAATAATATTTGGGCCAGTTACAATTTTCATATTCCTTCTCAGACCAATCCCATAGATAAGCCCAGAAATCAGAAAGGATATAATTTGCTACCATACACATACACATATATAGCATAATATATTCATATAGATTCCCGAAATAAAAGAAAACAAAACTTTCTCATCTTTTTTAACTGTTCATTCAGGTTTGTCCATAGTAACACAAAATTAAATTTCTCTCTTTCATTGCCTTCTAACTTTGTTGTTGTTGTTAGCTGCAAAGTCGTGTCCAACCCATCATGACCCTATGGACAACGTTCCTCCAGGCCTTCCTGTCCTCTACCATCTTCTGGAGTCCATTTAAGCTCACGCCTACTGCTTCAGTGACTCCATCCAGCCACCTCATTCTCTGTCGTCCCCTTCTTCTCTCGCCCTCAATCTTTCCCAGCATTAGGCTCTTCTCCAGTGAGTCCTTCCTTCTCATTAGGTGGCCAAAGTATTTGAGTTTCAGGATCTGGCCTTCTAAAGAGCAATCAGGGTTGATCTCCTCTAGGACTGACCGGTTTGAATGCCTTGCAGTCCAAGGGACTCGCAGGAGTCTTCTCCAGCACCATAGTTCAAAGGCCTCAATTCTTTGGTGCTCAGCCTTTTTTATGGTCCAGCTTTCACTGCCATACATTGCAACTGGGAAGACCATTGCCTTGACTATACACACTTTTGTTGACAGGGTGATGTCTCTGCTTTTTAGTGTGCTGTCTAGATTTGCCATGGCTTTCCTCCCGAGGAGCAAGCATCTTTTAATTTCTTAACTACAGTCCCCATCTGCAATGATCTTGGAGCCCAGGAAAATAAAATCTGTCACTACCTCCATTTCTTCCCCATCTATTTGCCAGGAATTAAGGGGGCCGGATGCCATGATCTTGGTTTTTTTAATGTTAAGTTTCAACCCAAGTTTTGTACTCTGCCTTCTAACTTAAAATGAGGCAAAGCTAATTTTTTTTTTTGAGAGCTCCAATAAGAAAGGGCTCTTTGTCATCGCTCATACAAAGTTAAGAGGGATCCCTATAAATATTCATCCCTGTCTTGATACACATCCTTTTGTGTTCTGTTTCCCTCCAGTTCTTTTGTCTTCATGTTTCCCAGAATATGAGAGTGGCTGAGCATTACAAGAACAACCCCCCCAAAAAAACACCCCCAAAACACAAGCACAAGAAAATGAATTGTGAGTTTTGATATCTACTAGAAGCCATTTTTAAATTTCCTGTCTGTGTTAGATCTGCAAGATGTCCTGCATTTTAAAGGACTTATTTGATACATTTAGTTTTTCAGGGATTTTGCTTTCAGCATTTTGATCAGATACAATCCAATGTTCAATCCAGTGAGCAAGATGCTGGTAAAATAAAAAAGAATTTATCTGCATGAACAATGTTTTTGGATTGAGGGCAGTAATTGGAAAGGAATATTAAATATTTATGAGGTTTCGCTGTAGATGCATGCAATTATTATCATTTGTTAGGCTAATATTCCAACTTTTCTCCAAGAGTTCAGTGAGGGTTATAGGACTTCCTCCTTTACTTCTTTCTCACAATTACAAGTCACTGAGGTGGGTGAGACTGGGAAACAAAAATTGGCCCAAAAGAAACCCACTGAGTTTCCATGGCTGAGGATGGACCGAAACGGTAACCACTACAGCACACTGACTCTCAAAAATGTTTTTGGTTTGTTTTTATTATTTGGTGGCTTTGACTCAGTGTTGACTTCTAGTGATTGCCTGGATTAATCCCTGCAGTCTTCTTGGCAGATTCTTTGGAAATGATTTGCCATTCCCTTCTTCCTCCAGCTGAGAAAGAGTGACTGGCCCAAGGTCACACAGCTGCCTTTAGGCTTAGGGGATGACTGGAACTCCCAGTCTTCTGGTTTCTAGCCTGGTGCTTTAATCATTTCATCAATCTGTTTCTCTCCAGAAATGTCTTATAGGCTTTATTTTATTTGTCTCAAGGTCTCTAATAATGCCAGGTCTGTCTGAAAAAACAGCACCTTCATCCACATTTTGCTAGTGGATGAAGCAGGTCAGAATCTAGATTTATCTACCTAAAGCTACAGGAGGAGAATTGGAATTGGTGCCAAAGCACAGAATTGTCTCAGCCAATCTCAATGTAGACATGGTTGTACTTTGACAGTAAAGGTTCATTCAGTGGGAAATCTTTTCTCCCCAATCCAAGTTATCCTTCCACCAATTTGTTTGTTTCAGGAGAAACAAAAATGTTGTGGCAACAACTAACAGCTTAGTTTATAAGAGGCTCTCATTGATGAAATTATAGGGACAGAGGATTAAAAGCCTTCACTTCCTATGCTGTATTTTCATATGAAATAATATCCACCTGAGCTCCCACTTTAAAAAAGATACAAATGTAAAATCATAAAGTGATATGAATTTATGCTCACTTTAAGGACGCAAAACTTAAAGATTATTCCGAATTCAGTATGATCTTGATTAAATTTAATATTATAGCCACTCAATGATGTGTTTGCCCCAAATTAGAACAATAAAGATAGATATAAAAGTGATTACATGATAATATTCATAATTTTGTGTAAAATGTGAACTGGTAGTAACAATGTAAGATGTTATTCATCTACCTAATAGAGGTTTATTCATTTCTTTCTTTAAGGAGCATAAAATGATACAACATAGTTCTTTGCCCTGTCTCACAGTTCAGCCCCAGAAGTCTCATAGGTTGGGCAAAGATAGAATAATAGAAGCCAAAACATGGTGTGAAACCAGATGTACGGCTATACTAATAGCACACTTGTTTATTTTTTCTTCTCCTTTTCTGGCAGAGCCATATTAAGGAAAATTTGCTTAATATGTTTTTTTAAAATGAATTAGTTTGTCATTACATTATGAACTAGGATAAACTGAGGCTAGTGAAAACTGGTTTGTAAATATAAGCCATTATCAAAACAAGAAATGCTCAGGTAAACCAGAAGAAGATATCAAGCTTTGTAGGCAACAAAGTGATATAATGACAGATTCACATTGAACAGGCTGGATTTGGATATTATTGGGGTAATTTAGGTTTATTGGAGATGTCCTATTTTAGCAGTTAATTTTCAGAAACTATATTGGGTGAAGATTCTTTGTTTTCCACTGCTAAGACACACAATAGCATAGAAGTTTTTTTTTTATTTATTTTATTTACTATTATTTTATTTTATATTTTATTATTTATTTTTTGACTGTCCATATTACCACAAGGTAACTCTGGGTGGGATAAATACGTGTAAAAAGTGTAAAAAGGGTGGCATAAAGGTAAAAAATGCTTTATTATAACACGTTTCATACATTGTTGCCCTCCCAAGCTTTGCAAGTTGATGTAGCCACATCAAACATCTTAAATGCTCAATCTTTAAAATAAATAAAATTCTTACAATTTGTATAATGGAATCCAACCTTTGTTTCCCTCCAAAATTTGGGATTAGGTGCTGTCTCAGTGTGGGGCTGCTCCTCTTCTGGGTGCTGTTAATTTCCAGGCCAAGTTCTAAGCTAAATTCCAGGCAGGAATCACACCATAATGGAGTGCTTACCATAGCTTGAGGTCCTGGCAATTGTCTAATAATCCTTTGCTTGCCTGTAGCATTTGTACATTTTCTGACATTGCTTTCTGCTTCCTCGTCTGCCTGTTGTCTTACTCTCTTTTTCTTCCAGACACCCACACTATTGTAGGCTAAGTGCCTGGGTTAGTTGAAGCTGCCTATGGACATCAGCACATTCTTAAAAGCTTCACAGTGTGACTCAGTTAGCCAGATACCTGGAATACCATTGTAGATGCTTGTGAGCATACTGTACAACTGTCTTCCTGTTAAGAAATATGTTCAGACCAAGAAAATGAACCAAGGTTTATAGTCCTAGGCTGACATTTTAATCAATTTACCACAGTACTTGATAGTCACCTTAATTAGGAGAAAGATTCAGTTCCTAAGAAAGTACTTCACCAAAGAAGCTCTTTGAAAAGAAAAAGTAATTACTTCAGTTTTCCAATTTTTCCTACTCACTTACTCATGAAATATACAAGTAACTGCAAGATATAAAGAAATGGATTCTGATCTTCTTCACAGCAGTTACAGGTACAATTATATTTTAACCTCTTTCTCTAAAGTTATATCATGACTCTCTTCTTCCTTATAATCTGACTTGTCTGATCATCAAAACCATAAATCACAAGTTCACTTTTTTTCTTTTTTGCTTTAAAAAGTCCATAGGAAGTCACCAATAAATGTATGTATTGCCTTTTCTCTAATCAAAAAGGTCAGTTTAGCCATTTCAGCAAGTTTATTGTTTTCACCGATTGTCCTTCCATGGTAGGTACTGCCAGATCTTTCCATCTTTGTGCAAACAATAATCTTGCTGCAGTTATCTTATTATAAAAACAGTGTTCCATGGCTCTTTTCTAACTTTGTATCCATCAGTCCCAGGAGGAAAAGTTGTGCTTTCAACTGACTGTTAATCTGAATCACTGCATGTATTTGAGCCCAACATTTTCTAGCTTTTTTACACACCTGTGAAGCATGATAAAATGGCCCTTTTTGTGCTTCATATATCCAACATAAATCTGCAGTTCATGTTCCATTTGTATAACCGTAGTTTTTAGCCCACTATTATACATTCTTATTTCTTCTTCTGTTTTAGATTTCAAGTTCAGTTTATATTTCATTTAATAAACAAATATTTTACCTTTTCTCAATCTTAAAAACAGTTTTCTTTATCAGTTTTGTTTGATCCCCTATTTTCATATTTTTGTTAACATCTTTGACATTTGGTGTCAGTAAATGATCCGGTCCAAACAGTTTTCATGCTTTAGTATTTTTATTTTTATTTTTTGCAGCTTTACAAATGTCCCTTATGTTGATAGGCCCATTCATAATCTGTTTCTGTTTCTTTGTAATTTTTGGTAAATATTGCTTCTTTAAATATTCATTCATTTTCTCAAGGGAAGTTTCTTGTTAAGATAGTATTTCAAATAAATTTTCTTAGGTAAAAATACTAGAAAATGTATTAATGTGCAATTTTTCAAGCATGTTAATTTTTCAGTAATTGTGAATATTAGAATGCATAATGGATAAATATAAAGATCTCTTGTTCCATTAAAATCAGGTGAGTTTGTTTTGCCTTTATTTCTTATGGCATCAGTAGGATTCTAATTATCCATAATATTTTCTTGAGATAAAACTATCTCTTTTGTTTTTTATTTAAATAACAACAGTGTATAATTACCACACTGACAAATTAAATAACAACCAGAACACCCAAGCAAAGTGCCAGCTTTTAGGAATCAAAGTCAGTGTCATTTTGCATTAATGTCTTGGGTTTTGTGGCTTTTTAATTTTTTTCATGAATATAAATGAGAACAACCTTACCTCTATAAGGCTAACAAGAAATATTTTATTTTATTAACACATTGCTCCTTCTGCCAGTTTCCACTTCATTTTAAAGGGACAATTTCTGTTAAATCTGGTTTTTTGATACCTCCAAAACTTTTGTATACAGAATAATATTACATAAAATATCAAATCACATGGTTATCCTATAGTACAGTAAAGGAAGGCATTTCAAAAAACTTCCTAGAGCAGAATTAAGGGAGGCATCAACAATTCTTGTCCACTAAATGGGACAAATGATAGGAGATGAACAAGAAAAAAATTAGCTGCAAACATCATCTCTTCTCAGTCCAATAGTTTTTTCCAAATTTATCTCTCTTCACTGATAAAAGATGGAAAACAATGTTTCACCAGTCACCTAGGTAATGTTTATTAGATCCATCCTGAGCTTTAAAGCATCCCAGAAACAAAGAACAATATCTTAATATCCATGGTAAGATGGTTGTTCCTCGAATTGTCCAAAGTTCAGGGTTAAAAACCCGGACACAAAAATTAATAATTAATCCCTTGAGAAATCCACTTGCTCAATCATACTATTAGGAATTTCAGCATTTCACTGATGATGTCATCTGATGACACAGCTAAGGTTTTTTGTCCCTGCAGTCCCAAGGAATATTCCAGTCAAACAACAGAGATTTATTGATTTTTCTTCTTCAGATTTTGCTACTCAACAGGTCAGGGATGAGAGGACGGGATTTGGAAGTGGCAAAGCCAGTAGTTATGCTATTTTATCCCCAACCCTGACTAGAAATTACCTGACTTCTGTTTATTTTGACCATGCTTTGTTGAAGAAGCCATAGGAAATTAGTGCACCTATAACATTAAGCCATAGATAAGAGTGAATATTTTGATGATGGGGAACATCTTGGGAGTGAAGAACAACAGTGCGTAATATCATAAACAGGATCTTGATGTTCTGTAATCTCTTTCCCTTCTGAATTTTTGAAATAATTTTGGGAGGTGGGACTTTTATTTCCCCTTAAGCCCATTTCAGACTTACACTATTGCTTTCCATGTATTTCCTTCATCAAAATGCTGGGAAAATGCACTACCAAGGTTCAACAAAATAATTGAAGAAAACTGTAGAATTACAAAAATATAGCCTGAAAACCACATAGGGCCTTGAATGTTGACTCAAGGTCATGATAAACTATGTTTAAAAGCCACAAGGCTGAGTTCACGTATCACTCTAAACCAAAATCGAAGTACATTATGTCTTAGTGCAGCTTGTGAAAATAGTTCCCTTTCTGATATTATGTGGGTTTCACAGTTTGAAGTTATATTTTAACTTCAATTTACATTGTAAGTGAGAGCAGAATTGAACTTGTAATCATGCATTTAAGGCCTTAGTAACCCCTTACTTATCTAAGAGTCGGGAGAGCCTGCTTTTCTATCCTTGCTTCCAAGCATGACATAATGACTAACATAAATTCAATTTGGGTCAAATAGGGCATATAATAGTACAAGTTAAACAATACTGCATTAAAAATGAGTCATATAATATGCTAAGACACTGAATGTTTTGTCCAAAACAGAATATGTGATAAAAAAGTGGAAATACAGATAAGTTGTTAATATCTCTCCTGTCCTTTTATTCTTTATATATTAATAGCAATCTAATGTTCCAAGAAACAACAACAAAAAGAAAGCACTGCCATGTTTGGAACAAATTATTTTTGTAAAAGTAGACCAAAAAAAAAAGAGTGAGAGAGAGCGAGAGATTGTGTATGCTCAAAGTCACTAAATACTGAAGAACTATTGGGAATTGCGAGAAAGAAAGATAAAGGGAAAAACAAAGAGAGAATCTGAAGGAAATAATGAATTCTTATATTAACCATCTCCCAATTGCTTTCACAAGTCATGCTTTAAGATGTGAGAACAGTTAATAGTAGGAATGCTAATTTAAAAATCATGTGCTCCCTTACATTAATATGCAAATTAAACAAAGTGTCAAGCACCTTTATACCAAACTCTGTGGCTAATGTTTGGCACCTCAGTTTTGAAATGTGTGCAATTCTTAGTGCTCAGATTTGAAGAAAAGCGAAATTCCGTCTTTCTTTCCAGTTTCTCAGTCTTTGTTAAAACACATTCGTGGAATTATGGGAGAAAGGGTGAAAAGTTTCATTATTTTTTTTTCATGCTTTTCCCTACAGGTTCAGTGTGTAACACAGATAATCCTTGATTTATGGCCATGTGTTTAGCATTCATTCAAAGTTACGATAATACTGAAATAATTATATTTATGACAGGTCCTCATAGTTTCGGCTGCGATAGCATCCCTGCACTTATGTGATCATGATATAGGTGCTTGGCACTCATCTCATGATTAATGAGCCACAATCATATGATCTTGATTTCTGATGTTCTCTGCCAGCTTCCCACAAACAGGAAAGCCAGCAGGAAGTCAGAAGTCACAGTCATGAGAGATCCTCTCTTAACAGCCCACAGGTTCTGTGTTTAACAACAGCAATCAAGACTGCTATCACTAAGTGACACAGGCATGTGGAATCCTGCTGTATGACCATGTTGGTTAGGGATGGAAATTCTGGTCCAAACTGACATCATACCCAAGAACTACCTATAACCCCAGCCAGTAAAATTGGGGATGGCTCTATTGCCGGTGAAACAATAGCTGTAGATATGTAGATTACAAATAAGGACCCTTATAAAAATCCCCAAGATGCTTCATTCATCCACAGAGCCAAGAAACTCTTTTATATGCCACATATACAGAAATGAAATTCATCCTTGAGCATTGCTAATCTCTCACTGCATATAGTTTTTGTTCAATTCACAACAAACATACATGTGTACAGTGAATCTCCCAACATATGCTCACTGCTCTCCGAAAGTCAGAAACAAATTTGTTTTTGATTCTAGACCAGAAAATGATTTGATTTCCCCAAATGTACCTGGGTACAGTAGCATTTGGCTGATATTTCATGGCAATAACATATCATTGTATTTGGGAGCCTTTTACACAGAACCAAGAAGAACTAAATAGGACAATAATCTATCTCTGTAGTCTTACATTCTTTTCTTTGTATAATTTTCTATTCAAAAAGAAATATTATAAAAGTCTTTATTTTTTATGTAATACAATCATTTAAAGACAGGGCTGCCTGCCCATATATATTTTTTTCTTTTTATTATTTAGTGGGGTTAGTTTATAAGTAATATGAACCTGGGTGAAGCAATTTAGTGAGTGCTGTGAATGTTTTGTTTAAGATTTTAATTTTAAAAGTTAAGTGATTGGGACTTTTTCCAATACATTTTTGATTACCAGCTGGACATTTAAAAGTGAAATTTATTATCTTCATGTTGTGGTTTCCTCAAATTTTTATTCTTTAAGAAAAATAAAAGGAAGAACAGAATATAGCCTGAAAGCATTTAAATAATAAAAATGCAAAAAATGCTGAAATACTGCACAATGCTAAGAATTAAGAATTAAATGGGCAAAGTACACTTAGAAATACTTTTGATAAACTCTCTTGACATATGCAAAAATAAAATCCCTCTGCCTGAGCTTATTTCCCCCTTTTATAAATGTTAATTCAGGCTCACTGCCTTCTACCCAGCCCACAGTGTAGTGCAGGAATCTTCAAACTTGGCCCTTTTATGACTTGTGGACTTCAACTCCCAGAATTCCTCAGCCAGGCATGCTGGCTGAGGAATTCTGGAAGTTGAAGTCCAAAAGTCATAAAAGGGCCAAGTTTGAAGACCCCTGGTGTAGTGCAAAGCCCCAGCCGCCTTCACTGTTTGCACTCCAAGGCCCCTACAACAGTGCATGCTACCACCCCAATATCATAATCTTGTTGTGTCCTCTGCTGAAACTGCCACACACAATCTTAGGAAGAAGGTCTCATACAGCCAGCAGCTGCCTCATGAAGGACAGGCCAAGCACATTTCATCAACAGCAGGAGAAGACGACAATGAAGGTCAACTGGGAGAAGTGGAGCACAGGGTGGTAACTTTGGTGATCTGTAGCAGAAGGAATAGCAGAACCTGGGGGATGGAAGGAAAAGAGAGATCAGCCTAGAATCCTTATGTAGTCACAAGCAAACCATTGATCCTTATTTGACTGACTGTTAGTTAAGAAGGTTCCTGTCCATAAGCTTTTAGCAATAAATCAGCTTAATTGAATCTTCACACGTGGACCTGGCACGATGAACCTTCAGCACTGCTGTAACTTTGAATGGTTGCTGAATGTATGGTCATTAAGGAAGAACTACCTTTAGTTTATTGTGGAAATGTTGGCTTTCAATGTAGATAACAAACCTCTACACTCAAAATTCTTGTTCTTTAGGAATTTTTTCTAGAACCAAAGGATATTTGGAGCTTATAAAGACACCAATTATTTCATTTGTTGAAATGTGGCCAATATTAAGTTTATCATTCTGAAAATATTTAAAATGATCTCTATTTAACATCCGATCCACCATAAGAGCTACAGACCCCACTTTTGTATTGTTCTTCTACATTAATGTGGAACATTTCCCAGACCAACACCAGTTTTTACTGTTGATAGTTGACCCTCAGAGATAGAAGCTATTTGTTTAAATAATTTCATTTCTAAGGCTGCTTGCTTGTACCTGTTGTCTTTAGTACACAAACATAATATACTGCTCAAAAATATAAAGGGAACACTTAAACAACACAATGTACTGTATTTAATAGTAGGATGTCTTATCTTCTGTTCCCTTTATTTTTTTGAGCAGTATATTTTTATGTAATACCTTTTTGGCTTAGAATGGTAAGAGCTCATCAAGAAATAAGACAATTAGAAACTGTGTCCTTGTGTGAACATATAGATGCATACAAGTCTCACACAAATTCTCAGTCCATCTTGATAATTGCATGTACAATGTTCCATATGTTAATCATGATTTTAACACATAACATACGGTTATATTGACATCTTATTAATCATCAGCTCATTATACTTAGAATTAATTTAGCAATATACTTTATTTTATAGGATTCTGAATCTGTCTACCTATCTATCTATCTATCTATCTATCTATCTATCTATCTATCTATCTATCTATCCATATAAAGTAATCTCTTTTATTTTAGAATGTAACTTCATTAGAACTGGAATTCTTAGATTTAAAAATAACCAAAAGAAAACTACTTATGTAGGACAGCCTGAGTTCAGTTGTACATTCTGCATTTCAACCTTTTCTAACCTGGCATTTTCCAGATGATATGGACTTCAACTCCTATAATTTTATATAGCATAGTCATTTGGAAGGCATCAGGTTGGAGAAGATTACTGTTTGATTGATATACATTTATGTGATCAAGCATTTTTAAAAGAAAATAGATACCATAATTTCTGTTCCCTAGTAATTACCTATTAGTTTTTGGCAGTAAAATAGTGAGATTGGGTTGAAGATGTGGTGATAAGACTATGCATTAGGCAGTGAAGTAACAATTTAAGGTCATAAATCTATCAGGCAAAGGCATAATTATAAATACTTTCTGAGTTGAAAGGAGGCAGATTTCCTTCCATTCACAGAGGTTTGCCTTGCCTGTGTTCATCGTTAGAGTCAAGCAAGGAACAAAGATTTTTCTCACAGACTGATGTATGGTCAGAATACAACAAAATGATGTTCCACCAAAGGAAACTTGCAGCCTGTGTCCAGACATGGTCATGATTTCCATGCTAGACTGTTTCAGTATCTGTCCACCTATGCCAGCTGCTTCTCTATGTAGCCAACTACTCCTCTACTTTTCTATTTTCCAATCCTTCTCCCCACCCATGGGGTAGAACACCCAGGTAGACAAGATACCTATGTAAGGTCAGGAGTGGTCAGACCTGATGCCACTTCTCAGTTGTGACTTGGGCCTGTAATGTCCATATATGATTCTCCAGGTGCCTCATTTTGGTCCTTGTCCTTGTCTGGAGAAGCATTACACTAGCTCTAAAATACATCAGTTACACAGAATAGCAAATGTGTTTTTAAAGTAATGAGCCGGGGATATGCTTTTAAGACTACAACAATCCAAGTACTAATGGATCAAATCTGCTTCACTCACTTATAGATGACAACGTGTTATGCGAGGGAGAGAAAAGCTTTCTTCAGTTCCTTTTTAATGAAGACAGTTGCAACCTTTGGTAAGTTTTTAACAAAACTACCTGAATAAAATTTTGATGCAGTCCATGTGATTTGATAAGCATGTTTACTTATTAATGAATTAGCTGGCTGGTCAGAGACAACACTGCTAGAGGAACCATATATGTGCAAACTAGCATTGGTGCCAATCTAGTTATACTTGCAATATTAACATTTTGCTCAGATTTTTTAAAAAAACACAATAAAATATGAATGTTAAAAAGAGGTATAGTCAGATCTAGGCCATCTAATTCCTGAAGCTCAGCATCGTTTACATGAAAATAATCTGGTATATGCTCTCAGCTTATGGCCAGTCACAATGTGATCAACAGTTTGATTTGGGACCCCGCAGTCACACTGAAAGGAGGATATTGTGCCACATTTATACTGTGGCTCCTCTCAACAGAAGCTGTATGAGGTGCAAATCCTATTCAGAATTGTCCATTGCTGATGTGGTAATTCAAAGCCTGGCACTTTTTCATGGGGTCTGCAAGGTCGCGTGGTCGCACAGAGAGACGGACACTTGAGCTGGGTAGCACTTCTTTATTTGGATCAGGAATGAAGCTGGGGCAAAGGGGTTTACCTGGCGTCTTTTATACCTGCCCAGGTGAATGGTGACCAATAGATTTGAACCTGGGCTTCCCGCCAGTGCAGGTGGCCAATGGATTTAAACCCTGGCTTCCCGCCAGAGCTGACCATGCCTGGGGCTGTCAACGACTCGCTCTATTCAGGCTTTCCCGCCAAAGCGGTTATAGCCTGGAGCTGTCCAGCCCCCTGCTGTGCTGGTATTTCCGTGTGTGCTTAACAGCATACACTACAGGGTCATTTATATGTCTTCTTATGTCTGAATGTTCAGCAAGTCATTGGGAAGCTATGTTAAAGTTGTTGAGCAGATGTTGTGTAAGTGCCAGTGGGGGTTTCCTAGGTTTGAGCCTTCCATTTGATAAATGAGGAAGGTTGGCCTGCACCAGTAGGAGTAAGTTGTTCAATCATTTTTTTTCTGTATTCTCTCACTAGTGCATCTTGCATTTATTTGTAAAGCTGGTGATGCTGTATGGTTGAGTATAGGAAGCCAGCAAGCCAGCCAAAGCAAAGGTAAGAAAAAATGAACATTCAGAGTGAAAGAAAAACCAGGGGTGAAGCAGAATCTTACAAAAACCTAAAATAATACAGCAGGAAGGTCCTCCATCTCCCCAAGTTCAAAGCAAAACTTAGGAGTATAACTGTATTCAGTGAGCCTTGAAAACCTGTTTAAAAAGGTAGATATGTGAAATGGCTAAATGTTACCAAGAAACACAATTAGACTTGTTTAAGAAAACCATAGTGATAGGCAAAGGCTGTGTCTGGCTATCTTTATTAAACATATCAAGATATGAATCTCTGCATGATCTCTTCGGTTTTGGTGGTTTACATAGGAAGAACAAAAATTATTCTCCCTTTTTTTGACTACACTGGTAAGTTTAACAACTGGGTACAATAGCATCAGAACAACATGCAAGTAATGCAGTTTCTGTTCATAAACAGAAATTACTGCAATGTGGCTATATTAATATAAAATGTCAAATTTCAAATATGATCTTTTTTCCTTAAAAAGAACACTAGCAATGTGTTTCCCTAGAAGCAGTAATATTTTGAATGAAAATATTACACACTTAGGTAGTTGTGGGACAGCAAGTGGATAAATAAATGCAACAGAATACAAATCCTATTCATATAGATAGGGAGTTTTGTCAAAGAGGGAGAAATATTTGTTCCTTGAGACAGGAAAAAAGCAATTTCTATGGATATTCTAGATGCAAAGAACATTAGTTCCCTCAGTTGGTGGAAATGAAAACCTGACCAATACAGAAAAGTTTATGGCCCTAAAATGAAACATTTTATAAAAGATTATAAAGTTGGTGATAAGTGCATGCACAGGAAAATGGAAGAATATTCAATTTGTAGGCAGATTATATGACATTTAAAAAAAACTATTCAAAAGTTGCACTTTAATTGTTCTACTTTTAAAAGAAATGTTCTATTTATGAAGAGATAGAAACAACCCTCCAACTAATGTCTGTTATCATTTTGATTTGTTAGTTACGGATATGGATAAAATTGATGCTGAGGGGTCCGATCAACTAGCCTTCCTATTTTATTTATCAGTCAAATCAAATTTAACATGATATGATTCATATTGGAGAATAGAATAGAATAGAATAGAATAGAATAGAATAGAATAGAATAGAATAGAATAGAATAGAATAGAATAGAATAGAATAGAATAGAATAGAATAGAATAGAATAGAATAGAATAGGTCTTCTAGTCCAGCCCTCTGCTCAAGTAGGAGAAGCTATTTAATTTAATAATATTTAATAATATTTATACCACCTGAGCTATACCACCTCAGACAGGTGGTTGTCTAGTGTATTCTTAAAAATCTCCAGTGATGGAGTGCCCACGATTTCTGGAGGCAAGCTGTTCCACTGGTTAATTGTCCTCACTGTCAAGAACTGTCTCCTTAAGTCCAGGTTGCTTCTCTCCTTGATCATTTTCCAGCCATTGTTTCTTGTCCTTCCCTCTGGTGCTCTGGTGAACAACCTGACCCCCTCTGCCTTGTCACAGCCCCTCAGATGCTGGAACACTGCTATCATGTCTCCCCTATTTCTTCTTTTCTTTAGACTAGCCAGACCCAAGTCCTGCAGCCGTTCTTCATATGTTTTAGTCTCCAGGTCTTTAATCGTCTTAGTTGCTCTTCTCTGAATTTTTTCCAAACTCTCAACATCTTTTTTGTGATATGTTGACCATTTGAGATTTGAGCTTCATTTGATTTAGTATCCCCTAAAGTCAAATGCAAGATATTTCTTCTTGAGATTCAATTTCAAAAATTCAAATACAGATTATAATGTACTTTTCTGCCCTGAGTATTTACTGTCCTGATTGTCAGTCATAGCATACCAACTTTAGACCTGGCAAGCAAACTCCTATATAAGGATGTTGCAGAAGGATGTCCCATAATAGGTCTCAGAATGAGGTAAACTTCCAGGATATACTTCCTGGCAGTGCCCTAATCATCCTGAAGAGAGCGCCAGATCTGCACATAAGTAGACTTGGAGGACTAGAGCTTTTGGTAGATAAGGCAAGCTCTAGTAGAGCAAAGCAGACAGAGCAGAAGAGCAGAATAAGTGGCGATTGTGGTCAACAGACTCAGCTGGGTCATCATGGCACAAAGCTGGCACCAAGAGAGAGGCCAGCTGGCTGGGTAGATCCAGTTCCTGCAGAACTCTCAGACTGGCAGAGAAGGCAGGCTGGCAAGTGGACTGACATGTGAGGAGAAAGACAAACAACTGTGCTACATGCAAAAAGGGGCAGGGTGTGATGCAGCTGGCACAGGGGGGCAAACAGCTCTTGCTTTCCTGCTTCAAAACAAGTCAACATTCTCAGAAGCTGCAAATGTTGTGACAAGGGCCTAGAATTAGCATTTTAGTTCTGTTTCCAAAGACAGCAGCAGAATAAACCTGAAGAGAGAGGCTGATTTCCAACACCTTAGAATGTTACTACCTTACTTGATCTGCTGTATAACCTCTCTCTTAGAATGCTGGTTGGTAGACACAACAAGCCACCATGATGAATGAGATCATGCTACATCTTCATGCCCATTAAACTAGGAATATCGCTCTGCCTTCCTCTAAAAAATGAGGAGTTTGTCAATCAGTGACAGTAGGGCTTCCCTTTTCACCATTGCCTGTTGCCAACTGTGAATCTCCTGGACACCCCTGACCATCTAACCATCGTTTCAGAGAGGTGTTTCTCCCATACAATGTTCCCTTTGGATGAGAGTAATTTGCCAGCTAACATGCATAGCTCTCTTCTAACAATGTTCTGATATCCCCACTCAACCACTGCAGTATTGCAGTTTCCAGACCTGGGAAACTGGCCAAAACTAAACTTTCCATCTGCCCTTCCCAAAACGGTCAGTCCTGTGAGAGGCCATCACCAGTTTCTTCCACAGCAATTTGTCATTTTTCTTGCTTTGTAGTTTTCCATGATTACTACTAGGTGGTCCACATTACCAGCAATGCCTGGTTTTATGGTAACCTTTTCCATCATCTGAGACGATCAGATAAAGCATGTGAGGAAACTAGTGAACGTACTTTACCGCATTGACCATGTTGTCAACATGGTCAAAGTGATCTTGCTTCCAAAGCCTCCTCACACTACGTGCTCTGAAGGTGTCATCATATGCAAGGTCTAATGTGTTCTTGGATTACTCTCGGGTTCATCTCATGCCACAAGGTCTCTGACACCCTGAGGTGTAACTGTTCATTATACCTTTAAACAACAGAAATATTCTGAGGGACAAGGGAAACACTTTATACATCAGTTTGGGCTTTTAATCCCCCCACACTCTCTCCCTCCCTCCCTCCATCCTTAGTAATGATATTTCTATAAAGCCTTGACAAAGGTATATACAATGTTAATATATAAGTAACAGAATAATTAAATGCTACTTAAAGCATCACTAAAATCCCATGAATTTTCTTGCATTGGAGAAACAGGAATGAAAGCTTTGTTGTGATTTACAGGTCAATGACTCCACCTAGCTGTTATGCAGCTTTTTGCTTGTTTTAAGCACTGAGAACAATAATAGTATTTGAGCACATGAAGGAAAATTATGTCTGTAGTTTTCCTGTGGCTATTCTTCCCAAAATTGTTGTGAGGTTTTATTTATTTGAATCCATGTCAAAAAAAAAAAAAAGATTTACACATAAAAATTTGCACATCAAGTAAAGATATCTAAGATTCCTATTGTGCAGACATTGAGTAAGTCAATTAGAGCTCATGTTCATGAAATCCATCAAACAGATTGTAGGCTTGAGAATGCAGATTCAAATTTTAGCAAAAAGAAAAATATTTTCAGCATTGTTCACTCCAAATGCTGGTTCAGCAGCAGCTTTTAGCAAGTTGCATTTTTTTGTCTCACTTCCACTGATATCACTAGATCAGGAAATCAACTTCATAGGAAGACTAGAACTAATTTATTCAGACAAGCTAAAAAAATGAATCTTGCAAATCTGATTGCATGACGTTTTCCCTCCTTCTTGATACAGGGGTGTCAAACTGCTGGCCCATGGGCCAGATGTGTTATGGTGAAACCGCGCCCACCCCATTGCCAGCAATGGAAAAAAAGTTGTGATACACCATGACACGTCACGTGATGTTGCAAGTTTGACACCCCTGCCCTAATGTATTAAAGAGGCATTTGCTTGAACCAATTCCATACATTATTTTGTTTCCCAGTATTTACATAATGTGTCAGCCCTTTTTGCCTAGATTACAGTTTTTGCATATTTCTATCACAATCTCTCGACATAATAGCATCAATATTGGTTAGCAGACATGGACTTAGATCACCAGATGTAACTACCTAATTCAGCTTCCTGGGTCAGTCGTTATTGTTCAGTCAATTATACCTCGTGTGGATTAAATGGGGTGGAATAACAGACAGTGTAACTGGTTTGTGCATATTTTGTAAAATATTTGGAAGAACAATTTCAGCTCTCAAGCAAATGCAACACTTCTCTGCAATTGAATAAAATAACCAAACTTTTTTCAGGCTTTCACACATGCCTGAAATCAAGGAAACTGTTCAAAATGATTCTTTCAAAATGTCTTTGAATCATGCAGACCCCTACCAGGTATTTTGTTAGGAAAGTGATATTCTGCCATTTCTAGAAAAAGGATTAGTTGGTGATCACAAAAAATATGACATGCAGGAGTAACGTTCTATTTTGGGATTATTGGGTAGCTACTGCATATTGATTATCAGTCAGGTTGGTTTAACGGCAAGTTAGAAACAAATTTTAAACATTTGTGAGGTTTATATACTGATTTTCCCCAGGAATACAAAGAGATACATATCACTTCCTCTAGGTTGTTGTTTTTTCCATAAACCCTGTGACTAAAAGAAAGTAGCTGGTCAGTTTTTATGAGTGTTTCGAGAGATTTATCCTGTTGATGGACAAAGTGGGTCCCAACCTATCTGCAGAAATTCTTTCAACCTTCAGTTGAGTTGAAAATAATAAAGAGAATCTCTTTGAAGTGAAGAAAATGATCAAGGTTAAGCTGACATAAACCTCTGACATAATTGCAGTCAATCTAAGAAAGCAACTGAACAATTTGGCATAGGGATTAAGCACCAAAAACCTGAGGGTGGGGAGAATCCCTCTGATCTCAAAAGAATATATAATTTATATAATCTCTCTCCTCTCTCTCTCTCTCTCTCTCTCTCTCTCTCTCTCTCTCTCTCTCTCTCTCTCTCTCTCTCTCTCTCTCTCTTCTCCTCCCCCCCCAGTGTGTGTGTGTGTGTGTGTGTGTGTGTGTGTGTGTTCTCACTAGAATGTATAAACAATGAAGCAAGAGTATGAAAACAAGAAGAGAATTTCCAATCCATGTGGAAACAAAGAAGGGAAGCAGAGAGAGGAGAGACATTTAGAAACATTTTTCATACCAAAGTTTCTGTCACAGCCACCAGCTATAATATTCTTATAAGCACAGAGGATTTTGAATAAATTCTCCCTTTTCCTGTCCCTTCCAAATTTGCTAAATTTAAAGACCTAACTTGCTTTATTTAATGTGAAGGAGGCCAGGTATGCAGGCTACCAGAAACTATAGTTAATAAACGGCAGTTAATAAACATCATGTATTACTTTAAGAGTTTTTCCCTGAAACACCACAGCATATTAAAAAAAACAACCTCTGTTCTCTCATAAGTCAGTCACATGATTGGGAAACTAGCAAACATTGAGTATTCCGGTCAAATTTATCACTAATGTACTGTTAAAGGCATGTGATCATCCAACTAAACTAGAAAACAGACAAGAGTGGGGTTTTTTTTAATATTGAGGAATTAAATCTCCAAAGAAATCTTGAAAAGAGAAGAAAAATGAGCCTGATAGCTCTGAATGTCCAAGCAGTCACAAAAGGTCAGAAGAATTAAAAAAAACAACAGTGAATCAGATTTTTCTTTCTTTTCCTTTCCTTTCTTTTCTTTTCATTTTCTTTCCATGTATCACATATTACTACTGAATACTATTTTTTGAGCAATAGGACTGAATTTATAAGAAAAATAACTCACTAGACTGGGTGAACATACATGCCACTGCTCTGTTATGTTCATAGCAAAAAGAAGTGAATATAAACTTGTAATTACAAAGACTCACAGCAAGACTACAAGCTAGTAGTGCCTTTAGCAATCATTGAAATTCACTTTCTACAGCCCAATTAAAAAGAGAGTTGTGAGACAGCAGAACATTCTGAGAACTGCCCATGATTGTCCACAATCTGTATTTCACAATATCTACTATGATGAAAAAATAATGCAATTTGGATATAGAAGTTGAAGAAGGAATTTAAAAATCAGAGTGAATTCATTTAAAGTGCTGGTACTTACCTTTAAAGCCCTACATGGCCTAGGCCCGGGATATTTGCAGGACCGTCTGCTGCCGGGGACGACTTCCCATCGCCCAGTGCGCTCACACAGAGAGGGCCTCCTCAGGGTGCCGTCGGCCAGACAATGTCGGCTGGCGACCCCCAGGGGGAGGGCCTTCTCTGTGGGAGCGCCAGCCCTGTGGAACCAACTCCCCCTTGAGCTCCGGATGGCCCCGGATCTCCGGTCCTTTCGACGCAACCTCAAAACTTTCCTTTTTCATCAGGCTGACCTGGATTGACGACGGGTTTTTAAAATGTTTTAATTTTTAATTGTTTAGTTAATTTATTTTGGGGCTGTTTGTTTAATTTCTTTTAACTTTTGTATTGTTGTTTTAATTGTTGTTAGCCGCCCTGAGTCCTTCGGGAGATAGGGCGGCATATAAGTCCCAAAAATAAATAAATAAATAAATAAATAAATAAATAAATAAATAAATAAATAAATAAATAAATTTCAAAGCTAATTTCTGCTGAATAAAAGTTAATAAGTGGCCCAGGACATTAATCTAGCAGTGACAAAATTGCCATTTTTATTTGTTAGCTACATGCCCTTGGCAACTCAAATAAGAGAGAAGAGGTACTCCATTTTCTTGACAGGAAGTGAAAACTAAGAGAGGTCACCATCAGGGGGTCTTCAAACTTGGTCCTTTTATGACTTGTGGACTTCAACTCCCAGAATTCCTCAGCCAATGTGATCGACATGTTATAACAACACAGAGGCACAAGGCAATGGAAAATAACTATGTCCCACAAAGTTTTGCAATATTCCTGACAGGATATGTGAAAGCATACTGAGTACCTTTACAACTGAAAGCAAACAAATATTGGCAGTTATCATGAACTAGGGCAGAGGAAAAAAATGCAAATCTACTACGGTAAATAGAATAGCTTCTGCCAAAAACCTAGACAGAATGGACGGATTTGGAAGAACAAGAAAAAATGGGTCAACAATGCTTCATGAAGACCTTGCATCAGGTCACCAAGGGCAGTGTCTGTGTGTTTGTGTGTGTGTAATCAGCTTCTTGACTGAAAGAATTGAGAATCAGAGTTTTGGAGGAATTTGATGCAAGAACCACTATGCTTTATTTGTAGTTCATTGAGGAACAGAATAATGGGTCTAATTTCTTCCATCTGTTTTATTTGCGGGATCCAGAAAAAAATCCAGTTAAGTAGGACTCTGGGCTTTGGACGTGCCTATCAGTTGGTGAACTCACAATTATAAATAGAGGTGCCCATAGCTTTTCAATTGCATGTTGCAAAAAGAGGTAAGAGGCAGATGAAGAAATGACATCGGCTTCGTTCATGAAGAAATGACAGGAGATTAGAAGCCAGTTTCAATGTGGCTAGGACAAGATTGTGTTCATTATTACTCTAAGACTTGACACTTGTTCTAATTTAGGATACTGGCTTTTCCACTGTTCATATTTCCCACACTTGTAGACAAGTGTTACAAGTTTATACTATGGTCATTGTTGCTTGTCGCTATTTTTCCTAACTGACTCTTGTTGCTCCTGGCACTGGTTATCACTTTCAACAATACGGTGGCAACCATAATTCTACTTTCAGGCTTAGTTGCAAAATAAAAAAGCTGTTCTGAGATTGCTGTAAAAAGTGGTGAACGGCTGCCATCAGCTTTGCTATTGGTTTTGTAACCTTCCTACTGGGGACAGTTTCAATTGCTTGCTAACATCAAGCAACATTTTATTAAAAAGAATGTTAGCAATTATATAGCAGCATTACTTGTTATGGTCCCAGTGTGCCTGAATATTTAACTGACATTTGTACAAATCTCTTGTAATAGTCCACAATAGTCCATCAGCTCATTGACAACACATTGATTTTATAACAATCCCATTTGACTTGATAAATGTTTTACAGCCTCTAAAGGCATGTTTTGACTAGTTAAAATCCTCAATCGGTACAAGGTGTTTCTGGCCACTCTGCCTCTTTATGTAATCAGTTGCATTGTTCAGTATACACATAACTCATTTATATTAGCCCAATAATTGATTTATATCACCCAATATAGAATTATAGGCTATATAAACAATGCAATGTCTAATTTGCTAATGAATTTCCAGGTTTCTCCAGAATTGAAGGAAAGGTGCTGGTCATATTCTGTAAATTGATGGGAGATCAAGAGACTTGTATATATTCAGTTTCTCCTGCCATATTAAGTACTTATTAGCATTTAACAAATACTTTCCTTTTTAGTGGAACCAACAACTCTGGTATAGGTTCTTCTTGCAGATCAGTCCAAAAATCAAACCACTTCGCTCCCCACCCCACCCGTCCTCAGGGCCACCCACCACTTCTACAGCCCCTGCAGATTGCCCAAGTGGCCCAACAGTCCCATGCCCCCACTCGCATCATCTGTGCATGACAGGGCACAAGGGCAGAGTCTTGTTAAACTTTGCCCGGCTGCCATGTCCTTGGCTGCACTGCTCCACATGGGCCGTGCCCAGGGGCAGCTCTCCTCTGGGGGGCTGCTGGTGAGGAGGGGCCATGGGGGGAGGTGGGGCTCGGGCGACAGCACGCGTACCCACAGAGTGGGCTCTGACTGCACCCATGCCATAGGTTCGCCACCACTGTTCTATATGTTCTTTTCTGTGATTCCTTTGAATCTCGGGACTTGGATAGCTCCTAAAGCTGTATATGGTCATCTAAAGTACAATAGCCCATGAGCTCAATTCCCAGTAGACAATATGAACCCCACAGAGTAAGATTTGGCTACATATGTCTGATGATTCCCAATAGGGCTGAATCTGGTCACATACTGTCCCCTGGTGGTCAGTGGTCAGTTCCTGTACTTTACTATGGCAGTAGAAAATGAGATAAGGAAATATCATTACACATCATTAAATCAATAGCCTCTTCCAAAAGTATCTTCTAAATGACAATATATTTGTACAGTTATAAAATTCATTGCTGAAAAGAAATACCAGAGAAATGCAACCAAAGCATATTCAGGTAGTACTCAGTTAACAGGACCAAGAACTTTGTTACTAAGTAACATGGTCATAAAGCACAAAGTCATGTGACCAGGCTGATTTATGATGGCAGTTCCAGCATTTCCAGTTGTAGGAGTTTGGAGAATCCTGTGCAGTTGTGAAGCACAAAATCCTATTACTGCCATTTGGGACCTCTTTCAGTTTCCCATTGATTTTGGTTGTCAGAAGCTGGCAGTGAAAGATGCCCAGTGGATTACAGGTCCGAAGCTTGGCAACTTCAAACCGTTTGGACTTTGGCTGGGGAGTTTTGGGAGTTCAACTCCACATATCTTAAAGTTGACATGGTTAAAAACACAGCTCAGAAGAACAGTGTGGTCAATGGTAGCAAATGCTAAAAAGGTAAAGGTAAAGGTTCCCCCGCACATGCGTGCTAGTCGTTTCCAACTCTAGGGGCCGGTGCTCATCTCCATTTCAAAGCCGAAGAGCCAGCACTTGTCCAAGGATGTCTCCGTGGTCATGTGGCCGGCATGACCAAAGGTGCACGGAATGCTGTTACCTTCCCACCGTAGTGGTCCCTATTTTTCTACTTGCATTTTTACGTGCTTTCGAACTGCTAGGTTGGCAGAAGCTGGGACAAGTAACAGGCGCTCACTCTGTTACGCGGCACTCGGGATTCGACCTGCCAAACTGCTGACCATTTGATCGACAAGCTCAGCATCCTAACCCACTGAGCCACCGCATCCCCCTTTAGCAAATGCTACTGAAGCCTCAAATGAGCAGGATAGCCTTGTGGGTTCTGATGGGGTTATCCATAAATGACAAATGTACTTTCTATTTCACATTCTGACTCCCAGTGTCTTAAAAAAAATAATTTCTCTCAAAATCCTCTGCAAGTGCAATCTGGCTTTCTCCAAAATGTTATTTTAAAAAAGAAGGTTGGAGAGTATTTGGATCCCTTTCAGTTACATGGAGGCGTAACCTCAGCAAAAAGACTTGCAGCTTTTGCTTGATTATCACTATCAAGAAAAGCCAATACCTACATTTACAGCGTTCCTTAATGTTTAATTGAAATCTGCTTCTGTGCCGTTTTCATCCATTAGCTGTATTTTTGCCTTTTAATTCAGTACAGATGAAGTCCTTTAACAATCTTCAAAAGTTGTTAAATAAAAGTTAAGACACAATGCTATCCGAATTAGTTTACAAATTGAATCCGATGCTATCTCAATTACTAATTAATGAATAATCAGATTAGATCTTGCGTTATATCAAAGCACAGGTAGTCCTCGAGTCGCGACCACAATTGAGCCCAAAATATCTGATGTTAAATGAGAAATTTGTTAAATGAGATTTGCCCCACTTTACAACCTTTCTTGCCACAGTTGTTAAGTGAATGACTGCAATTGATAAGTTAGTAACCCGGTTATTAAGTGAATCTGGCTTCCCCATTGACTTTGCTTGTCAGAAGGTTCCAAAAGGAGATCACATGACTTTGGGACGCTGCAAACGTCATAAGTGAGTCAGTTGCCAAGCATCTGAATTCTGATCACATGATCGTGGGGCTGCTACCAAGATCACAAGGGTGAAAAATGGTCATGTCACTTTTTTCAGTGCTGTTGTAACTTTGAATGGTTACTAAATGAACTGTTGTAAGTTGAGGACTGCCTGTATATCAATTTCTTTGCACTATTTCCAGTTTTATGTCCTTGACTAGCTGGTTTTCATCACATTTTTGTGATGCTCAGCATAAACCGGTTCTGCTGCAACCTGAAGCTTTTTACTTTACTTCATAAAGCATGTATTCTAAATCCCTTTCACACCTGCTCAACAAATATCCTTGAGCAACACACGGAAAAGAAAGAAATCTTCCTTAGGTTGCATATTTTTTAAATCTAATCAAGTGGAAAAGAATAGTCACAGAATTACACTGCAGAATGCCAATTGTTTATTATCAGAATAGGGTTGTGTGCACAGGAAACAGCAACACCATTTGGAAATTATTCTCAAAATATTGTGGGGGAAAACAAACTGCACAGATAAAAGTCAATGAATCACGTCAGGTTTACTGTGTTACCAGTTCCAGTCCTTTCTGCCAAGAATATAGGGGAGTCTTCCTAGCACAAGAGCATCATGATTTTAGTGTGTGTGTGTGGGGGGGTTCTTTCCTTTCAAGGGAGGAAAGGAAATTCCCTTATGTTTCCCTTTTCTGGTTTGATAACATGAAAGTAAATCCAGAAGGATCAGGCAATGGATAGCAAAATCTGAAGCACTAACAAGTGCTTCCAGAGAGGTCGATTCTAAATAAGAAAAATACTGCTTTAGTGCTGAAGGAATAATAGAAATCACTCTAAATTTAAGAGAGCAATTCATATGCACTTAAGAAAAAAAAGCTGATTTATAAACATTATTTTTACTTATTCCCCATCACTGTTAAACATCTGCTTCCACCAAAACTAATCCTGCTTCTGTCTTCTTTTCCTACACCATTTTCAATTCTTTTTAATTGCTCAATACAATTCAATTCCAACCCCTCCCCAAACTTCCCGTTTGTTTGTTATTAACCCCCCCCACACACACACATACACAAACATATATCCCTTTCTGCTAAGGAATTACGAGTGTAAGCCTTTTAGTGGCAATTAGCCACTAAATTAGACACCACTTGAATCCAAACAGGGACAGTCCCGCAGAAGGACTGGAGTTTTAACGTGTTGCAAGATTGCTTGGCTAACCCTATCCCTCTTTTCCCAAAACAGGCATCGGGGATTAAGAATGCCCACAAACGTAATCCCTGTTATCGGTCCCCATATATAAATGCCGGAAAATCCTTGTAATTTTCAAGAACGGTTCATTGTGGGGGTTTGACAAAACATGCTCTTCCGAAACTAAGAATAATGCACCCGCCCATTCCCCCCTCCTTTTCTCTCTCTCTCTTTTCCTTCTTTTGTTTCGGATAGCTGCTGCCAGAGAAAGTCGCCTGCAAACTGTTCGCCTCCCCTTATCTTTGAAGTCCTGGAAAGATAAAACTGAGGATGATCGCGCAAATTCTTACAGGTTGAGCAACCGCTAACCCAACTAGAAAATTATGCAACGACTCACGCGAAGGCCCTGAGCAGAATACAAATCCCGGCATGCCGAGCGGATTCTTCGACCACTATTGGTCGCTGGTTCCCCTCCTTCTCGGCACACGTGATTCCAGCCGGCTACTTCTGCGTTGGCCCGTGTTGGAGAGGTTGTGGGAAAGTGACTTAGCTTAGGCAAGAGGAATGGCATCCTTATCAGCTTTCAGGGTATCTCAGCGCGGGCGCCGGGGTTTGCTCCTCCATGGGGCCTTCCGAGTCCAGCTGAGCAGGAGCTGTCGGTCCGGGACACCGGTGAGACAGCAGCAGCAGCAGCAGCGGCAACACGCGTTGGAATTGCCCTCTGAACAGGTGAGGCGGGCGAGCAGAGAAGAGAAGGGACTTGTGCCTTGCACATAGTCTGGGTGAACGGCCAACGCTGCCTTTCTTAAGCCCTTGCAGTCCGATGGAAGTCTAATTGCGCCTCTTAGAAATACCTTGGGCCCTAAAGCGGGCAAATAACTTAAACCTGGAACAGCGTCTTTGACACAACCCGCGGCATATTTCGAAAGTGCATCAAGTAGGGAGGAGTTTAATTGGAATTCCCACAACATACTTGGATGGATTTGTTTCTCCCCCGGTTGTATGAACGAGGGGTATATCTGTGTTCAAGACATGAGGAGAAGCAAGAGAGATAGGAGAAGTGGTAAACTCTTTACAGTCCATGCATAGGGTGAACTGTCATTATTCAAGAAAGGAAAGTTTAAGCAAACAGTGGCATAATGTGTGAATTTGTTATAATATTAAACTTGCATGCTGCCTGACTCTCGACAACTCTGGGATAGCTCCCAACAATCGAACAAATTACAGTATCAATAAAATGGTAACAGTGGCAGGCTTGATGAAGCAAGGGATCTAATTTTCTCTTGCTGAAAGTCTGGGTCAGGGGTCTTCAAACTTGGTCCTTTTATGACTTGTGGACTTCAACTCCCAGAATTCCTCAGCCAGGCACGCTGGCTGAGGAATTCTGGGAGTTGAAGTCCACAAGTCATAAAAGGGCCAAGTCTGAAGACCCCTGGTCTGGGTAAAGAGCCAGGTTTTTAACTGCTCTTCTAAACAGCGGCAAAGTAAGAGACATCCAGTAAGAGCCATCAGTCTTGAGGGGAATGTTACTGAGGAAGTGTGCTTCTGGAGTCCTAAAAGTTGACAGTATTTAATCAAAGGATCTCTGAGCACACCAACCCTTCAGGATTGAATCACCTGAACTGATACTATGGGAGATGGGTGGTCCCTCAAGGCACTAGACCCTATGCCAGTGATGGCAAACCTTTTAGAGACCAAGTGCCCAAACTGCAACCCAAAACCCACTTACGTATCATTGGGTGCTGGGTGGGTGTGGCCCATTTTGTGGGCATGGCCCATTGGGTGGGCATGGCTGCAGTGGTAATGGCAGACTGGGTGGGACTAAAAAGTTCAAGCAATCAATTCCAACTTTGTGAGAACTTTTTTTTTCCTGTGAGAAGTTGAAATTGATCGATTGATTGAACCTTTTTTTTTTGTAGATGGCGGAGGCCTAAAGCAAAAGTTTTATAAAACCCAGCTGAAGGCCTAGGACTGGGGCAATGTCTCGCGTGCCCACAGAGAGGGCTCTGAGTGCCACCTGTGGCACCCGTGCCATAGTTCGCCACCACGGCCCTATATCATGTCTCCCAGAATTTACCATGCTTTTTTACCTAAGAAACATTACTGTAAATAGGAGTGGAGGTGAGGGTAGAGTACTTTCTGATGGGAAAAAAACCATGTGCATAGGAGTGCTTTCTTCTTACTCTTTGGGAGGCCGGTGTGCGGTGTAATTGGTTCACATGGTGTGGTAGGATGGAGGGTTTGTTGTCACTGTGTGTTGGGGGGAGAGCAGGGGGGGAGGCTCAGCTAATCTCAATGTACACATGTTGTACTTTGACAATAAAGGTTTATTATTATTATAAGACAGGTATTGGCACTCAGAATGAATTTGGAATTAAAGTCCCTGTGAATTAACAATACAGTAGCATGGAACAGAAGAATTTGAAAATTAGCAGAAGCAAGTGCTTACATGAAATCCTTACTCAGCACTTAATCCAAAAGTTCTGTATGGAACATTTCTTGAGGCGAGAGCTGCCACTCTGAATACGCTGACATTTAGAAAACAACAGAAATGAAAAACTACCCTTTGCTAATACAATTTTATCATTCTTGGGTTTGAAACTAATTCCCTTTGCAATTCTCATATAATTGTCAACTAGCTGAAGTTAGATAAGAAGTGAAACCAAATACTTCTCAAGGGTAAAGCAAGTTGAAAAAGGCTACTCAGAATAACATATTTAACTATTTGAAATTATGTTAAAATGATTTTTCAGGTTTAATAACTTCATTCTTTTTTTTCTTGATCTTCTTTGATAAGGTTTTGGGTTGATGTGATTAATGTGCTAGAATGAACTGGACTATTTGTGTCTTTTCAAGCGGGTATTAAGTTGATGTATTATCAACTTCTCGTATTTTGGTCTGAAGGTAAGATGGTATCTCTCTGACGTAATTTTACAAGGATGCTGTTGCATAATTACCTATAATCCTCCCAAAATCTTTTCCTGAATCATTCAGGGTAGAACTGTGTATACATTTCCTTTCAACAAATTGGAAGTTTGGATTTCAGCTCCCATATCCAAATAAAATAAAACTCACTTGTAAGGTAAAATAAAGACATAATAGTTTAAAATTCTTTAGCTACGTATTTCAATATGTGTGGCTTTCTCACTTATTGTAACCTTAGTCCCACATGTGGACTATGTTACTTTTGGCTTCAGCTCCACCCAATACTATAATGTAGTTTCCCCATTGCAGTTTAGAGAGCTGAGGCTGTGTAACTAGTGCCAGGTTTCAGTTTAAATGCCCACTATTTCATTGAGACAAAATGAACAAGCCAAAACAGCTGAGTCTTTTGGGGGGGCGGGGCAGATGGAGGGCCTGCTTTCCACATGCCCTAAATGGGCATTAGCACTTCATTTCTTACTAAAGAAAAAAATATACAAGTAGTCCTCATTAAGTGACCATATTTGAGATCAGCAACTCAGTTGTTAAGCAAAGCAGTCACTAAGTGAAAGTGTGACTGTGCTTATAATTTTCGGCTTTCTTTTGCTTTACAGATTTACAAAGGTTGTAAATGTAAGGTTTGGTTGTAAAGTTATTTTATGTGGAGAGACCTGGCCCATAGAATCGCCAAGAGTCAGACATGACTGAATAGCTAACACCATCAGCATCATGTTGTAACTGCAGATAGTTGCTAAAGACTCAGTGTTAACATACTTTAATGTGCTAGTATAAGTTAAGTATGTGCAAACATACTTAAAGGAGATAAAAGTTAATAGCAATAGCAATAGCACTTAGACTTATATACTGCTTCACAGTGCTTTACAGCCCTCTCTAAGCAGTTTACAAAGTCAGCATATTGCCTCCAACAATCTGGCTCCTCTTTTTACCATTTTACAGAAGGATGGAAAGCCTTTAAAACTCATAGACTGATACAGACTTATTTTTTATAATGTGCAAAATGTGGGAAATCAGATGTTCTTGAATTTCTCGTATAGGAATATTGATCAATTTCATAAGCATAAAGGAGGTTTGATGAAATGTTTCTCATGAAATGCAGTGATGGAAGGTTACAACTTATTCAGAAAAGAATTTATGCATTATATGTGAAAATCAAATCAAATAGAAATATATATATATATGGATGGATATATTTTACAAATTTTACAAATTTCTCACAATGTGCCTAACCATAATATGGTTTGCTTATTTCTGAGTTAGAGGATTGTGTGAATGAGGGCTATATGTGGGTTCCAAAAATGCAAAAAAAAGCATTAAAAATGGCAGCAAAGAGATAAGGGAAACTTTAAACTCTTCATTAGCTCTCTGGGTAGCTTGTATTAAATAGGAGTTATGTTCCCAGTGGAGCAGACCTGCATGCAACAAAAATTGCATTCATGTGTTAAAAGATATCAGGTCATTCTCTCATCCTTTGTGAAACCAATACTGTGTCAATAAGGCACTATACAATATAATGAACCCTGACAAGTTCATTCCTTGAAACATATTTTTCTTTGAAGAATAGACTGCCCCTATAATTGTAAAACTATTCTCAGAGTTTCACAGATGTAATTGTGTATTTGGAGCAAGCAGCTGGATTGGAAAACTACATATCTAAACCAATTTGGGGGGAAATTGTGCTCTGGATGTATTAGAATACCAATTCTAGAAACTGCAGGTAGCATGATCTATGGATTAAAGGTGCAAACAAGGATCAGAGAGTGGCAAATGCTTTAATTTCCTGTCTATGCCTCTCTGAGGATTCTGGTTGGCCATTATTGGTTTTGCAGTGATTTGCCTTAAGCAACCATCAGAATTTTTCCGAAGTTGCTTTTTAATATAGCAGACTAGAACAATTATTAAACAAGGGTGATCAAATTAGCTGTACTTCAGCTGAATTTAAATTCAGTTTTTTCTCCTGGTTCTATCCTACTCAGCTTTTAGAGTGCAGGCATCTAAATGTTATTCTAACACCATATATCTATGCCTAACATAGATTTCTGAGACTAGAATATCTTCAAGAGGTGCAACAACATAACTGTAATATTCATCTGTATAATAATGAAGTTATTGTAAGTCTTCCTGAATTATAAACTCCAGTGAATTAACTTTAAAACTGTATTTGTGAGGAGTAAATATCTGGACTTAAATCTTGACGGAAATTCTTTCTAAGGTTTGGGGTTTGGTTGGGGGGAGTAGGGCAGAGGAGTGATTCTCATACAAAATCTCATATTGATTGGAGCAGAACGGATCAGGGTAGAAGGCCATTCTAAAGATCCCAGCTCCACCTGAACAAGGAATTCCAGTGGTGTCTGATTCTGTTTGGTATGGTTCAGGGGTAGGCAACCTTGGCTCTTTTATGACTTGTGTACTTCAATACCCAGAATTCCTGAACCAGCCATGCTGACTCGGGAATTCTAGGAGTTGAAGTCCACAAGTCATAAAAGGGCCGAGTTTGAAGGTTCCTTAGCCAAGGTTCCTTATCCCTGTTAGATAGCCTAACTTTCTCTCTTCCTCCATACATTAGCCAGTTTGGTCTAATGGTTAAGGCACTAGGCTTGAAACTGGGAGATAGTGAGTTGTAATCCCTCCTTAGCCATGAAGCCAGCTAGGTGATCTTGGGCAAATCACACTCTTTCAACCTAACTTACACAGGGTTGTTGTTGTGAGGAAAATAAGAGGAAGATGTGTTGGATATGTTCATCACCTTGAGTTATTTATAAAAATTATAAAGGCAGGATAGATAAATAGATACACATTCATACTTTGGATGAACAAATAGTTGTATATTATAGGTATATTTAGTCCCTTTACCTTAGGGCAAAACAATTGATTTATTTCCCCCCCACACACACAACACAATTTCTTTGATTATTTTTCTCTGTGGTATTTATCTGCATTTAGTGTTGATAAAAAGATGAAGTTACTCAGTGGAGAACAGACAATAGTCCAGCAGGACATTATGTAAAGGTTATCTCAGGCTTTTTACATTTGTTTTTGAAAAATGCTGCAATAATAGCTGCCAACAAATCAAATATTTGACTTTCTCTTCTGTGCTCTGAAAAGTACTGTTTAGCGGGGCAAGAACAATATGCTTCTGAGATGAGCTTTCAGTATGAACATTTCAATATTAGCATTTCCTTTCTGCGCACGTTGTTTTGACCCTCGATACATGATAAGCAAAAAAATCAGCATTCTTTTGGAAATAATGTTAGAATTGCTGTCTCAACAATTTTTTCATGTTTGTATAACATCATAATAGTGATCTTTATTTGTTGCTGAGATGCTATAACTTGGCAGGACAGTGAAATGGAGCTTTAGGAAAACCTAATTAAAGGTTTCTGGGAACCCAAGAGGCTTCCCAGTAAGCACATTTCTTTTACATATATAGTAAATAGAGAAGGGTATCTATTGAAACAGAATGTCTGCTTAATTGCAAATAGGATTTTTTTTTCAAATCCAAAAGCTTAATTTGCACAGGAGAAAGCTCTACTTTATTGATAACAGTGAGCATTCATTGTCCAGAAAAGTAGCAAAAATTATCTAGACTTATTTGTCAAATAACAGAATAACCGAGTTGGGAGGGACATTGGAGGTCTTCTAGTCCAACCCCCTGCTGAAGCAGGAAATCCTATACTATTGTAGACAAATGGCTGTCCAGTCTCTTCTTAACAACCTCCAGTGTTGGGAGCACCCACAACTTCTGGAGGCAAGCCATTCCACTGATAAATTGTTCTCACTGTCAGGAAATTTCTCCTTCTAGGTTGGTTCTCTCCATGACTAGTTTCAATCCATTACTTCTTGTCCTGCCTTCAGGTGCTTTGATTGATGTTTTGATTGAATAGATCAGACATGTCAAACACAAGGCCCGGGGGCCGGATCCGGCCCGCAAAGTGGTTTCATGTGGCCCGCAAAGCCATCCTGGAAACAGTGAGGGAATGGCCCCCACTGCTTTGGCCCTGGCCCAGAGACCCTCCTTCTGCCAGAGACCCTCAGATCTGTCCCACTCCTGCCCAGGCCCCCATAGGCACCCTTGATGCGAACGATGTAGAGCTCGCCATGCCCACCCAGTAGGCCATACGCACTCTAGCCATGCCCACCCAGTAGGCCATGCCCACCCTGGCCATACCCACCCGGCCCCCTGAGGGCAACCGCAGTGCTGATGCGGCCCTCAATGAAATTGAGTTTGACACCCCTGGAATAGATTAATGTTCTTTTCTTTGTGACAGCCCTTTAAATATTAGAACAATGCTATAATGTCACCCGGAGTCCTTCTTTTCCCTACACAATTCCTGCAACTGTTCTTTGTATGTTTTAGTTTTTAGGCCCCTAATCATTTTTGTTGATCTTCTCTGCACTTTTTCTAGAATCTCAACATCTGTTTTGTAACGTGCCAACCAAAACTGGATGCAGTAGGCTAAGTGAGGTCTTAATAAAGTGTTATAAAGTGGTATTAGCACTTCACGTGATCTTGATAATAAATAACCGTGAAAAGAAGGGAACAAAATCCATTATTGTGTTATCCATTAACTTTACTCCTAAATGTAATTAAGATATGAAATATCCCATAACTCCAGCAGGCAAAGTTCTTCCTGAAAAAAAAATGTCTGAGAGCAGAGAGTGATCTAGTCTGATTGGAGCAACTGGCAACAAGATCCTCTCTGGCATTTTTACCAGATACATCTCCTAAAGATTTCAATACCGTCCTAGATAATAAAGATATATTGATTATATTCATGACCACCTTCACTCTACCAGTTCTTATGTTGGTACTGACACTCTATTATCATGTAAGAATGCCATGCTTTTAAAATGCAAAGAAGCATGCAAATATTGGGTACTCTGGGCTGAGTTCTTTGCCTTTGCTTAATTTTATTCACTACTTCCTCCCATTCCTACTTTTGACAGAATCAACACATGTTCCATGAACTCTCAAAAAAGAGTAAAATTTATTTATTTATAACACAGGCAATTGCAGTCCCAAGAAGAACACGGTTCTTATCTGATGCTGCCCCTTTTTCTGATTTCCTGACTGATAGCTTTGGACGCCAGCATAACTACTTGAGAATCTCCCTAACTGAGAAATGCAACCTCAGATGTAAGTCTTTCTATTCTGAATATAAGCCAAGTTATAAAATGCAAAGTTTTGTTCTCATAACATTTCACTAGTGGACCTATGTTTAATGACTTATTTGCAGAATGCCACACACTGCAGTCCCAAAACTGTATTTGTTTCATTGATGCTGTTTCTCGTGCTGATGGAAGCTGTTTGGGCCAACAACTTATAGAACATTCTTTTCCTGCAGATTTAATTAGATTGTGAAATTAGAAGCAAAACTGTTGGATGAAACAAAAGAGCAGATGTGTTAAAACATATTCTAGTCCAACTTGTTTGGATAACATATCTTCTTTCCCTTGGAGCAGTTGGGAACCTGAAATGGTAAACCCTTATCACTTTCATTACCAAAGGAAAATACAGCAAGTTGGATTTGAATAAGTGCTGGCACTTTCTGGAATTGTCTCCTGTTCATCTGTTTTGGTTATGGAACACAGAAAAATATATAGATAACAAGAAGAAGACCTTAAAAGGCTATTTTTAATGACATAAACTTCTTGGAACTGTAGTCTAATTTGTCAGATGTATGTAATGAAGTGAATTTCTAATTCACAAAAATTACTGCAGTGTTCTACCTGGGAGCCCTACAAAAGTGCTAAATTTAAGGTGCCAGAATTCTCAGCCGTGGCCGTGTTTCCTGTAGAATTCCCATACAGCTGAAGTCTTCACATCTCAAGATCCCCAGGAGCTAGTTTCTTCCTGGGGTTGTAGCATATAAGGTGGCTATCTATAGGATATTGTGATGTGTAGGGTTTTTTTTTCATTCATTCACTCTGTGGGGTTTTTTGCAGATCATGGGAGAAAAAGAGAAAGCAAAATATTGTAACCTTATGCGGAAATAGTTTGCTTCTTATATTAGGAAACAAGCATGTCTTAACACTCTTGACTGCATGTTTCAGGTCAGTATTGTATGCCAGAGGAAGGAGTTCAGCTAACTCCCAAATCCGAATTGTTGAGCACCCAGGAAATCATCTCTCTTGCCAAACTCTTTGTGAAGGAAGGTGTGGACAAGATCCGTTTGACCGGAGGAGAGCCTCTTATCCGGCCTGATGTGGTGGCCATCATAGGTACACTTGTTATAGATACTGTATGTCACAATGCTGGCCTGTACTTTGAGAATTCAAGCAGATCTGTAAGTTTGCTCTGCTGTACAAAAATACTAGAGAGCCAATATCTTGTGATCCACATATATACCTGTGGATAATGCAAGACTTCTAGGTGACAAAGTGCACCTAAAAAAATCACATTCTGATTATCCATGGATGGGCTTATCCATCAATAGCAGTAGCACTTAGACTTATATGCCACTCCATAGTGCTTTATTAGCACTCTCTGAGTGTTTTACTATGTCAGCATTTTGCCCCCAACAATCTTGATACTCATTTTACCAACCTCAGAAAGATGGAAAGCTGAGTCAAGCTTGAGCTGGTCAGAATCGAACTCCTGGCTGTGGGCACATTAGCCTGCATATCGCATTCTAACCAATGCGCCCTCACAGCTATTATGTACAATAAGGAGTTCTGGTATATACTTGCAGATAGGCAGACCCTCTCATTTTTAACCAAAACACCATTAAGAATGCAAGTCAGGTGATGGACAACAGTGAAAAGGTAATTTCCTGGAAAGGAGGAAGCACATTCCAAACACAAGAGATAACACAGCCAGGAACTGGATAGAAGGAAGACGAGATTTAAGATAGCCATTCCCTGGAATTTCCCATGATATTTCTGTAACTCTACTCAGTAGAGTGGTATAGCTGTAAACAGACAAGATTCTGTCTGTCTAGTGTAAATAAATAAATAAATAAACTGTGGCTGGATGGTTCTATGTTCTTCTTGGTCTGGGTCCGATAGCTTTAGGTGCTATATTTTTCATGGTGTTTTGGTAAAAAAAAATTGAGGGTTGGCTTATCCTCAGATGGGTTTATATGTGAATATGTACAGTATATTGATATTTTTATCTTGATTATGAGTGATGGTGCCAAGTAAGGAGTTTTTTAACTAAAAATTTGCAGATCACCAAATTTAGAGAAATAGATATAGATTTCCATAAACAAATTTAGGAAACCCCAGGTGTGATGCTCAAAATCCTATATTATTATATATAATAACATTGTCATCATGCTGTTTTTTTTATCTTCCTGTTGTTCAGTTTAATATAGTTGCTAATCTTTTGTCACCACTGTATTTTCTCAGCTCAGCTACGCAAATTAGAAGGGTTGAAAAACATCTCTGTCACAACCAATGGGATCAATTTAGCCAGACTGTTACCCCGGCTAAAAGAGGCTGGTCTAGATGCTCTTAATATCAGCTTGGACACCCTGGTGCCAGCTAAATTCGAATTCATTGTCCGTCGAAAAGGTATTTTGAAATCTTCTACAATAATATGTTTCATATTTTTATTAGTCTGCCCTGTATAGAACTTACCTTATGATAGGGAATAAAGAGCTCAAGTTTTTTTTTAATTACTGCTCAGCATATATGTGTGTGTTGTGTGTGTGTGTGTGTGTGTGTGTAAATTTTAGATTGCTAACAAAGAATTAAAATTTACACAAATATGAGCTGTCACTGTTGTGACTACTGCCTGTCGATGGCCTTCGGTTAGGCCGAAACAGGAAATAAAGATTTGTCCCATATATATATATATATATATATATATATATATATATATATATATATATATATATATATATATATATATATATATATATATATATATATATATATATATATATATATATATATATATATATATATATATATATATATATATATATATATATATATATATATATATATATATATATTTTCTGAGGTTTTTGCGGGTGTTTGTATGTGGATCTTTGCTCATTCGGGTTTTTCCCCGCATAGAACTAAAGGTGTAGGAGCAACGTTTCGACGGAATCCCATCCGTCATCATATATATATATGGAACACAAGATAAGACATCCTACTATGTACTATACAGTACATTGTGTTGTTTAAGTGTTCCTTTTATTTTTTTGAGCAGTGTGTGTGTATATATATATATATATATATATATATATATATATATATATATATATATATATATATATATATATATATATATATATATATATATATATATATATTTGTGTAAATTACTAACAAAGAATTAAGGGAGACTGAAATGCATTTCTAACTCATTAGTTAGAAATACATTTCAGTCTCCCTTAATTCTTTGTTAGTAATTTACACAAATATATGAACTGTCCGGTGTGACTACAGCCTGTTCGATGGCCTTCAAGATAGGCTGAAAACAGGAAATAAAGATTTGCCCCATGTTTGGGGCCTAGCAAGGTAATCTAAATAGTTAACATTTGACATATATATATATATATATATATATATATATATATATATATATATATATATATATATATATATATATATATATATATTCCTTGATAAGATTAAAAATACGAATCCCAGGCATGTTAAAATTAACAAACAAAGGAACACTGGGATAGAATTAAAAACTAAAACAGTTTTTATTGCTGAAAAATCAAGCTTTCATTGGCCAACTGCCAACGTCATCAGGATGGAGATGCTGGGGTGGGAAGATTCCGTTTATACTGTTGGTGTCTGCACTCTGCTCATGGAGCATGCTCAGATCTGTTTGTTGAGGTCTGCCGTATTTCTTTGAGTTGTCGCGCATCCGTTTTTGGGATGTATTTGTCTCTAGGTATCTGTTGTTAAAAGTGAATTGTTTATAGCTCCATGTGTTGTAGCCATAACCCTGGTCATTGTCCGTGTTCTCATGCCAGGGATCTTAAATGGTTGTTGCTCTTCTTCCTTGTGTTCGACATTGCAGAGTGGTTGTGTGCTGGTGCAACCTTGGATTTGATGCAATGAGGTAATTTGTGAATTCTTGCGCTGTTTGTCTTCATGTCGCGCACGTCGTTGCTCTTCCCAATTTTTTAGTGCCTGGTATGCAGGGGGGAGGTCTATATGCCGGTTGATGGAGGAATGGTTTGAAAACCAGGCTTCCTTAAACAAGCGGCCGCCTTTAGTGTTGTCACTGGCAATTGCCTCAGTCCCTGCTAGATTAAAGGCATAGTTGTGTGTAGCCATGTGTGTCCACACCTGTGAACGTTGTTCTTGTCTTCTAATAGCAAGCTTGTGTTCATGCACCCTAGTCCTCAGTCGTTTTGCTGTCTCCCCAATGTAATTGCAATTGCAATTCTGGCATGATATCTTGTATACGACCGAGGCTTTTTCTTCATTGGGGAGTGGATCTTTAGGGCGCATGACGCAAGCTCGTAAGGTCCGATCAGGTCTGTGGGCAACACCGACTTTGTGAGGGGTTAGTATGCGCGCTGTGGCCTCGGATACACCGTGGATATAAGGCAGTGTTATCCGTGATGTTAAGGCGTTGTTACATTCATGGCGGGTAGGTTCACTTGGCCTGCTGTACTGTCTGATGAAGTTAGACGGGTACCCGTTGTTTTTGCAGACACGATAAAGGTGGCGTCTTTCTTCCCTTTTTGCCTTATTCGTGCTGCAATGCGTATCTATACGTCTAAAGAGGGTTCTGATACAGCTGGCCTTATGGGTTGTGGGGTGATTACTTTCGTAATGAAGTATCCTGTCCGTATGGGTGGATTTACGGTAGACCGATGTGTGTAACGAGCCATCAGGTTGACGCCTAACTAACACATCTAAGAAGGGCAAAGCCCCATTGGTCTCTTCTTCTGCAGTGAAGCGGATATCAGGATAGATGGAATTGAGCTTCCTCATCAGCCTGTCCTTGTTCTGCTTTTTGACAATCACAAAGGTGTCATCCACGTATCTCACCCAAAACCTGGGCCGACACGTGGACATCACGCGGGTCTCTAGCTGTTGCAGGACTGCTTCTGCAATGACACCAGAGATGGGGGACCCCATAGGGGTGCCCTTCACCTGTTCATAAATGGTGCCTTGAAATGTAAAAAACGTTTTCAGGCATAGGGACGTAAGCTGAAGCAGATCTTCGTTGCTAAGTGAATCTTGATGTTGCCCCACTCCCTGCTGTTGCAAGCAGTCCCCAATTACAGCAAGTGCTAAGTTTTGTGGAATTGAGGTGAATAGGGAGGTGACATCATAGGAAATCATGATCTCCCCCTCCTCTATGCTGACGGATCTAATTTTCTCTAAAAATTCACTAGAGGAGTTCACAGTGGTATCATTGTTCATTACTAGATATCTTAATCTGCCATATAGCCATTTGGCCAGCCCTGAGGTTGGAGTTCCCCTAAAAGACACAATGGGTCTTAGGGGAGCTCCTTCCTTATGGATCTTGGGGAGTCCATAAAATCTGGCAGTGGGTGCATCTTTGGGGCGCATAGTTCTTAAAGCCTCCTCCCCAATTTTCCCTTGCCGTTTTAATCTATCCAGTACCTTGGAAATTTGGTTCTTGAGGGTTGTCATGGGGTCTTTTTTGACAGTCCGGTAAGCACTAGTGTCATTGAGCAGTGTGAGGGCTTTGTGGATGTAGTCAGGTCGGTCCATTACAACAGTTGCTCTGCCTTTGTCAGCTGGGAGGATGACGATGGATGTGTCCTCTTGTAATTGCTTTAGGGCTTCTCTTTCAGTAACTGATAATGTTTGGCAGCGTCTATGAGTCATAAGTAGGCTTGTGATGCGGTGCCTGATATACACACACACACATACATACACACATACACATACTGTATGGCATCATCTGTAAGTATTTAATATGTTGGTATGTAATTTTTTTTAATAAACTACGCAATACTTTTGATTTGCTTCTGAAAAGATTTCAGGAAAAGGTATACAAGCGCACAACCACAGAACCTATCTGCAAGCATATACGAGAACCGATATGCAGAACCTATCTGTAACAGCTACACCTTTTCCCATTTTCAGCTGCTTGTGGAATATAGACATTTACAGTAGTGGCCAAAATTGTGGAAACCTTTTGGGAAAAGTGTACTGGAGAAATGCCACATTTGGTTAAGTTTCCACCAATTTTTCTTCTAATTACTTTATAACTGTAGCCTTGTTCACTTAATAATACTATTTTACATCACTTTCTGGGCAACCAGTCAACTCTCTGCACCATTACTTTAATTTTATTATGTTATACAAGCTCACTAAATGAAAGAACACAAAAAAAACCCCAACCAACTTGACAGCGATCACATAACACTGACAAATGTTCTCCTCTCAGCTTCAATACATGACATCAATAACTGAATCCTACTGTGATCTGATTGGCTCATTGCCAAAACAAGATGACATCTGATTGGCTCTCTAAACATTCATGCTCATTGGCTACAATCAGATGAAGGAAAGCTACCTGATATCAACCTAAGAAACTTGTGTTTCCTTTTTCTGGTTACTTGGCTATACCTTTTCATAGAATACAGTACAGATAATTGAACAAACTATGTTGCATTACATTCTTGATTAAATTTTCTTTCCATTGATATATAATTTTATCGTACTACTCCAAAAAAAGTGGTGGTATTAGCCATCAAACCTTGAAAATACACTTTTCCCAATTTTGGTTTCCACAATTTTGGTTTCCACAATTTTGGTTTCCACAATTTTGGTTTCCACAATTTTGGCCACTACTACATTTCTGAGCAGCACTATATAGAACACAGCATCTCAAAGGCCCTGATTTCATGACCGCCTAAAAATAAATGAATTTGCACAATATCCTCCATGAATTATTTTTTGGGGGACTAGATTGGACAAAAATGTAAGTGACATTTTTAATATGTACATTTTAATCTATATAAAAAAATAAAACAGCAATAGAACCTTAAAACATTATAAAATAAATCAATTTCATTGGATATACACTGAAAATATAAAACATTTTAATGGGAAGAAAGAGTTTACTTTTGCATAATTCCTGAAATCTGAATTTTATCTTCAAGTCAGGACTCTTGTATTTTGTTCTGTATTTATTTTTGCTCAATATTTGTTCTTTATAGCAACAACTGCAGAAAGCCATAACTTAACACGAACGGGATGTTCCATATTGAACCACTGTTTCCAAAATCTTCTTGGTTAAGTCTTAGTAATACATTTTGCACACTAATCCAAATTTCAGAAAGTCATTGTGAGGAATCTTTTTTTTTCCAAAGAAGCATCAGAAGAAGTATCAGCAAATGTATTCCTAGCTATATTGGTTTAGCACTCATTAAAATAAAAATTATTAATACTGAACTGCATTAACATATATGCTTCTATAGATACCCAAGGAGCACAGGTACACCACTACAGTGCTATGTTGGTAGAAACACAGAAATATTTCTGAGAGAAATTTAACCCAACTATTCTGTTATATGATAAAAAATGTCAAAAAAGTATCTTTATGAACAAAAGTTAATCACAGAGTTTAACTTTTGTTAAACCGCTCTCCATTATAATGGAGAGCCAGTTTGGTGTAAGGGTTGAGGCATCAGGAGACATGAATTCTAGTTCCATTTTAGGCATGAAGTCAGCTGGGTGATCTTGGGCCAGTCATTCACTCTCAACCCTAGGAAGCAGGCAATGTCAAACGAATTCTGAAAATCTTGCCCTGAAGACTACAGGAACCTTTCTAGTCAGTTGTCAGGAGCCAAAATTCACTCAGAGGGACATACACTGCAGTAGTAGTCATAATTCAGGTGAAATATTAGAAAAATTAATACAATTGTATCAACTATTAATGATTAGGACCAATGTTGAACTGTAACCTTCCTTTAAAAGGCAAATGACTTTATTTTTTGTCACGTAATAACAATAGCACTGAATATATTGAAAGTTTTGGCTTAGCGTAATAAACTATAATTAAAAATTTGGCAGTGCTGTCTAAAACATATTAGAAATCTAGAGCTCCTCAGAAAATAGAAGATTTACACTTCCATAATTTCTAACTGTTGGTCATGCTAGATAAGATTAATAAGGAATATCAAGAACTGTTTCAAACTTTAGGTCAGATTCAGCAATAACCCATTACTGTTACTGGCTATTCTTTTCCCAGGCTCTTGCCCATCCTTACAGTAGTTCTGTCTGGTCTAAACAGTGTGCTTGAATTTTCCATCTCAACCCTTACAGTCTACAAGTGTGACTCCACTGCACCAATGAAAGTATCTAAATTTAAATCATTTATATGAACTCTCAATAGTGCAGTGAGCTCTTGCTGAAATTTCAGTAGCTTGAGAATTGTTTTCAACTTGGAACTAAATTTTCATAATTGAGTATCAGGTAGGGTTTTATTATTACATTAAGATAAAATCATATGTCTCAGTTGGTTTTAAATTCTAATTTAGAAATAGTTATTGTAGAAACTACTTAAAACTACTTGTGGAAAAGCCATATATTTAGATATTAAGACCATTTACTTGGGCCGATGAGTCATTTAAGGCAGTTACATTATTCTTGAAAATACATTATACCATTTTGAAATCTTTCTTCAGCCACATACATGAATTTCAGCTGGCAGTGAAATAAATCAGGTAGATTCTAACTGTGTGGAACTCTGTGTTTCACTTCTTGTTAATACTAAAGGTGTACATTTTAGGAACAAAAATTGCTTTGTTTTGGGGATGATGCTAGATCAGTAAACCATAAAAAAACTCCCCTACAAATACAGTTACAGTTTCAGTTCTTTAATTTTAAGAATGAGCAAATTTGATCAACTCCATAACATCATCAGAATTTCACTGCATTAGAATAATCTGTTTTATAGAAAAATAAAGAGCCCCAAAGTAGCTTTACTATCACCACTTTTCCCAGAAAATGGGTACTTTCCTCCAGAATATCAAGAAGCACTTATTATTATTATTTATTATTTATTATTAATTTAATTTGTATACCGCCCTTCTCCCGAAGGACTCAGGGCGGTGAACAGGGCAATACATAATAAAAAACAAGATACAAAAATTAAAAAGTAATTAAACAGCAATGCCCGTAATAAATTAATACAGATTAAAAAGTTAAGATCAATTTATAAAAATTTTATAAACAATTTATAAAATTAATATTTAAATACATTATTTGTGGCAACATCTACTCCAACAGAACCAGGTTTATAATGAAGAGTTTCTTCATTAATCTTTCTGTTATGCTTGTTAATCTAGCAGCCAGAGCTACAACTCATCTGGATGATGCTTGCTTGTGGCAGCTGGATCAAATCTTGACTTTGAGGTCTCTTCTCTGTTGGAACTCTTCTCCCTGGAAATACTAACTACTGTTCCATGTAGATAATTTATGAGCAACTTTTTTGGCATATTTCAAGGGGCCCTGGAGTATTTATTCCAAAGAAAGTATATTTTATATACTTCCTTTAGAATAATGTGATTGGTTGCTTCACTTTCCTTTTATGGCTAATCACATATGCTACAGCAGCCATTCAGCCAGGTGAAGAACAGATCTGACACGGGTAAGGAAGAGTTCAGATTTTCAAAACAGGTAACATTATTGTATTAGTGCATCTAGTAAAATAAAGATATCCATACATAAGGCATTTAAAGATTAAACTGAACTGTTGGTGGTGGTTGTGATTACAGGGTGGGGTGACTTCATAATTTGTAAACGTTTCGATTAAAAGCAACCAAGAAATTAATATGTAAAATGCAACACTAAATGTAAATTGATATCTTAAGACACAAATTGGCTTGGGAGATTGATCAGAAACTAGAGATTTCAGCAGCTTCAATGTGCCATGAGACCATGCACAGAGATTTCTCATGGTAAATAAGAAAAAAAAAGAACTGCTACTCTTAGAAAAGAAACATGTTTTTCTCACTTATACATTCCTAATTTCTTACATCCCATATCATTATGAGACACTGATGTTACAAATATACAGGTCCTTTTCCCCTCCATGCCTTTACATTTATTTTTTTAATGTAAAAGTGATAAAAGTAAAAGAAAAAATTTAAATTCTTTCAGTTCCCAATGACTTCACCCATAGCATTTTCTCAGCACCATTAAGGAACCTTTTGATATTGTCTGCTAGTTTGTTTGTTTGTACTGGTATTGTGTTGTATGGTATTGTATGGTATGGTAAAATTTTCAATTTCCAAGTTATTTCCCATGAAATCACTGTTACGCTTATATAACATGCTGGAAAATGCCTTCCCTCCCACTTTTGTAAGAATACAAATGGTGCTGCCAAAGTGTGGGAATGGAGATGAGTCTGGAATAATTAGTTGTGAATTAATATGCATAATGTGTACAGTGTATGTGGAAGATAGTTAACTGAGAGCTATGTTCCGTTTCCAAGTACAAGTTTCAAATGTTTTCAGATGTTGCATGTTTCCCTTTGTGAAAGCATCCTTTGCTTTTTACTAACAATCTTAGTGGTGATGATAGAGACAAGATAAATATTGCTTAACAGAATCACTTAAATGGACTCCAAAATTGAAAGCACACATTTGAAACCATGTTAATTTGTTTGGAATGGCTGTAATCTGTTCATTGCAGGGGAAATGCCCATATGGAGCCACTAGATGGTGATACAGTGTCAGTTAAAACTAATGGAGGCATAGTAGGGAAAAACAGCCAATAAAAGTGACTTTAATCAGCTCAAGATGTTTGCACATTTCCCTCTGTGTTTCATTTAATTGTTTCTAAATATGGATTGTGCTACATAGACGAATCTCTGAATACACTGAGAAATCTTACCTTGTGCGCTTGCACATTTAAATATTAAAATATTTTTGATCATATATCAAATTTTAGAAAACTTTATTGCAGAGAGATAAAGTTTGAACGAATCCAGCAGGAACATCTCCAATTCCACCACAGTGCAGTCAGTTCGTAGTGATGCCTGGGGATGTGTAACTAATGTTTCAGACTATTCATTGTTGCTAGTCAAGTAATTAGATCTGCTCCTGTAAAATGAGAATGTATTAAGTAGGTTGATTCCAAACTATTAATATTGTTTTAGCAGGCCCAGTGCTCACCCAACAAAATAATGAACATGATCTTAAAAATAGAATTAAATAAATTAATGAAAGCAAAAACAAATCCATTAGCGGCTACTTCCAGAATGCCATAGCTCTAAAATGTATGTATCCCATGCTTAGTTATTTACTTCTCAAATTTGTGTGCCCCCCAAGACCCAATGAATGTTTGTTTATTGCCAAGGCTTCTTGGCCACTTCAGTCATAACCAACTCATAAGTAGCAAATACTCCACTTTTCTAACAAAGCTTAACACAACATAAAGGTACAGGTTCCCCCGCACATGCGTGCTAGTCGTTTCCAACTCTAGGGGCTGGTGCTCATCTCCGTTTCAAAGCCGAAGAGCCAGCGCTTGTCCGAGGACGTCTCCGTGGTCATGTGACCAGCATGACTAGATGCCAAAGGCACACAACGCTGTTACCTTCCCACCATAGTGGTCCCTATTTTTCTACTTGCATTTTTACGTGCTTTCGAACTTCTAGGTTGGCAGAAGCTGGGACAAGTAACAGGCTCTCACTCTGTTACACGGCACTCGGGATTCGACCCACCAAACTGCTGACCATCTGATCTACAAGCTCAGCATCCTAACCCACTGAGCTACCATGTCCCTTAACACAACATACAATAGCATTAATAATCAACATCCTAATGCATGACTGAAATGATCACCTGTATGTGCAGGAGGTCATTTACATATGAATCCCTATAGGCTTTCTTGATAATATTCCTGAATTACAAAAAAAGTTGCAGCCACTCTGCCCTCAAGGCAAATTCTGTTCCATAGGAGAAGGGAGGACCAAAGAGGGCCTGGGTTCAAGCCTGCTGAGAGTGACTTTTTCTCAGGGTAGGCAGTTAGATGGACAGATACTGCTTGGGGCAGGAAAACCTAAAGCAGGCAGGTTTAATGTTCCCTATGTATTGCTGCTATAGAAACATCACATTGGATGTCTTATGTCAGCAATTTTTTATAGCTACTCAGTCCTTTATAGGTGCTTGATGCCTTTATCCTAAAAAAAGAAAATATTGATGCTTCTTTGGGACTAGTCACTAGTGTTTCCTTGATTGCTTGATATTCCTAAAGTTGCATGGAAGTTCTCTTCTTTTTGATTTCCTTCCAAGCCTTTCTGCAAGCAGGACTGATTCCTGAATATAGTAACTCGAAGTGTTTTCATTGTATGCTGTGCTCCCCGATGTCATGTTTAGTCTGCAAGCTTATTTTATTAGAGTAAACCTTTGCAACTGAAGTCAGAGGTTTTCAGGGTAGCAGAATAAAGAAATAACAAACACGTTTTGACATCAAACAATTATGGTAGTCCATGTTATTTAATCCTCATGACTGCCCATCCCACTCCTCTTCTTTCATGGAATAACAATGTATTTTTCTTTTCCAAATATTTGGGATTATATAAAGAACTTTATATTCCTTTTGAATAAACATCTCTTGTGTCAACACGATTGGAGAGATGGTGAAAATGTGTGGAAAGTCTTGATTTGAGTTTCTCTGTACATATGAAAACACACTCAACATAATGTTACGCATGTCTAAAGCCCGTTGTAACTACTACTATATAAAAATACTTAGAATTGTTACTTAAACACAATCCATTATTATATTTCATTTGTTCTATATAGCAAGGTAAGCTCTTACTTAAATGTGTCTGATAGAGTCATGAATAAATCTTTAAAAGAATACAAGAATAAACGTATACATTTATTATAAATTTTATAAATTTATATATTAATATTGGATTCAGTTTATGTGTATTTATAAAATGTTTTGCTCAACTTTTTCTAAATAATCATATTCTGGTATTTTAGGATTCCACAAGGTAATGGAAGGAATACATAAAGCTCTTGATCTTGGCTATAATCCTGTTAAGGTGAGAATATTCTATATTAATAATCTTGAACTACATAGTATTCATCCTGTTACACAAAAGTACAAACTCCAGGCTATGGATAGAGTTTGCCTGCAATACTGCATTCTAATCACTCCGCCACCACTGTGCAAATGTAGTTTTGGCATACTTATGTCACATCCCATATGTTATTTTCAAGTATTTATTATTTAAACAAATTCAGTACTATCGCTTATTTGTTCTTATCCCAGACTAAAAATGGTAAAGACTAGAAGCCTAAAGGTTCTGCTGATTAGGAGTTATGGGAAATGACTTGCTGCCCAAGGCAATTGGAGATCCTCAAATTGGGAAGGCTGGTGTAGTGCCTTAATCCTAATAATTAGTTTTGGGAATAATTTCCCGATACACTTTTTTTTTTAAAAAAAAATTCCTACAAAGGAAGCATAGGGAATAATTGTCTGTTCAGTAATAGAAAGCACATTATCTAGATTGTGCCAATTATCTGTTGTGCCTATGAAATGACCTTGGATCATTTATTGGGACCATTCACTCTTTCTTTTAGGTGAACTGTGTGGTTATGAGAGGACTCAACGAAGATGAGCTGCTGGATTTTGTTTCTCTTACAGAAAAGCAGCCCCTGGATGTCCGCTTTATAGAATACATGCCTTTTGATGGTGAGTTCTTCAGATTACACTTGGCTTCAAAGTCTAAAGTAAATGGAGTGGGCAAATTCCCATTCCTGCAAAAGATGGTGATGGAATGTTAGCTTAGAGGTGCCTTCAGCCTCTGTGGCCTACAGAGGAATCTATTTGGAAAGGGACAATGCCAAAGTATTGGCATTGCTGCTATTTTTTATTATTGATGTTGTATGTCTCTGACCTTACAGTTTCATGGCAGCAAAACACAACTACTGTATTCCAGATATTCCTACGTTTGTACCTTAGGTTTTACTAATAACACTGCTATTATTACATTAGGAATTGCACTGGGATGGTTTTTTCCACAGACTTCTGCTCCACCCACTTCGGCCACTAATTTTTTTAATACCTACCATTGCATCTCAACCATTGTCTAGTCCAGGGGTAGGCAACCTCGGCTCTTTTATGACTCATGGACTTCAACTCCTGGTCTAGTCACATAGCGCCCTGGATGACAACATGCTATAATTAAAAACATGCCTTTTGTATTATAAACTCCCACAGTCAATATCGGTCTTATTTGATCAGTAACATTTCTTTCCTTCTTACTCTAGGCAACAAGTGGAACTTCAAGAAAATGGTGAGCTACAAGGAAATGCTGGATACAATTAAACAAAAATGGCCGGACTTGAAAAAGTTGCCCTGTGAAGAAGCTTCTAGCACTGCCAAGGTGAATATTAGTACAATCAAAGGGTCAGTATTTAGAGAGAGCTTTTTGGTCCACTACCTCAGTGCTAGTTGATTAGCTATCAGGGAAGGAGAGAGATGATGCAGATTTTATTGCCCTGCTAGAGCTTCCTTGTGTATTTTGACAATTATGCTATTTGTCTTATTGGCTCAAAACTGTGCCTATTTATTATTCATTTTTTTAAAACTATGCCACCCATCTCACCTAAGTGTGACTCTAGAGAGCTTGCCACAAAATAAAAACAACAATAGGTAAAGGTAAAGGTTCCCCCGCACATGCGTGCTAGTCATTTCCGACTCTAGGGGCCGGTGCTCATCTCCGTTTCAAAGCCAAACAGCCAGCGCTTGTCCGAGGACGTCTCCGTGGTCATGTGGCCGGCATGACTAGACGCCAAAGGCGCACGGAACGCTGTTACCTTCCCACCGTCGTCCCTATTTTTCTACTTGCGTTTTTACGTGCTTTCGAACTGCTAGGTGGGCAGAAGCTGGGACGAGTAACAGGCACTCACTTTGTTACACGGCAGTCGGGATTCGACCCGCCAAACTGCCGACCTTCTGATCGACAAGTTTAGTGTCCTAACCCACTGAGCCACCACGTCCCTTTTTAAAACAACAATGTAAAACATTAAAATATTAAGATAATAAATATTTGCATTCATATTTAAAAAGATAGCTGCAGAAGGGAGCAAGATAAAACAGGGTGGCAGCATTATCTGGTTGTCCGTTAACCACCTCCACCAGTATGACAGGCCCCCATTGGGGGTCCCAGGTAAATTGGCAGAGCCAGGTTTTAAGAACCTGCAGAAAACCGAGAGGTTTGGTACAGATCTCACCTTGACAGGACATGGCCAGAGCCACAGCAGAAAAGGCTCTTCTCCTAGGCCCCACCAGGCAGAATTCCTTGACCAACAGCATCCACAGCATGCACACACACTTGAGCAATGGGGTCCTCAGCATGCACCTTGAATTGGACTCTAGGGTGGCAACCAGTGCAGCTTGCCTAACAGCAGTGTTATATGGGCCACCCTAGGGGCCCCAAGAATTGTCTGTGTGGCTGCATTCCTTGACAGTGCAGCTTCCAAATACTGTATTCTTCAAGAGTAGCCCCATGTAGAAAGTGTTGCAGTAGTTATGAGATGAGATGTGTGTGTGTGTGTGTGTGTATGTGAGAGACAGAGAGAGAGAGAAAGAGTGCCAAACTTATTCTGACTAGAAAAAATGCTTTGTAAGCTGTAGTTATTTAAGTATTGCTTCAGCTTTCAGAGTAAATTTATTACCATTACCTTCATAATTGTCCCATGATAAGTTTCTGGTATTACCTACTACACATAAAGTATTCTGTGCTTGCTTTTTATGTAAACTATACATGAGGTATTATGTCTGGGAATTTTGGTCATTTTACAGTTATATCCATGACAACTGCTGTTGTGTTTATAATATAAATGCGCTCCATAATACATGTGATTTGTACATGATTTACATAATGTTTCTAACAGAGAAGTATGCACCACATAAGAATTTTAAAATAGCCTTCATCTAAACACATATCATTAAAATGTTGTCATGGATTTTTCCATCTAGCATGTAAGATCTTTTTAGAAATAAGTTTAACAGGAAATTGTTGGTAAGAAGATAAGACTTCTTAGAATGCTAGCGTCTGCTCTTTATAATAAAGATAATATGTATCCCTACATATTGAAGGAATAATATAATATAATCCCAGATTCGATAATTGATTTCCAGTATAGTATTGTTACATGAATACTTCTGGTGACTTTTAACCTCATGGTAAAATTTTATTCTGTAAAACCATTTACAGAATTTCGTGTCAGTGTCCTACACTTTCTCCATAATCTATCTACTTCACAGTTATTAGGAGTGTACAAAATGAGTTGAATTTGAACTGTACTTTATTAGAAATGCGCTGCTTTCAAGGGTAACAGCTACTTTGAGTGTAAAATGGGTTGAGCTAAGATACTTCTATAAAACTCAGAATTAGCCCATGTCATTAATCTCTGATTGACTTTAGTCATGCTGGGGTTACCCTTGGATGCCACAGGTGAATACAGCTATTTGATTAGTCCACCCTATAGGGTTTCAGGGGGAGATTGAGGTCTTTCTTGAGGATCTGATGGGTGGCTTCATAGAGCCATTGGTCACTTCCTGAAATGGATAACTGTCAAAGGAGTTGGATTGAATTGTTCCTGTGTGACTTCTTACTGAGAGTCAATCTCAGAGAATTCTTTGGTTCTCTGAGAAGGTGAAATGCCAGAAGAGATACTAAAAGTGCCATTAGAAAGGAGACAAAGAATGAATCCAACTGAACATGAATAAAAATACTGTACATATTAGAGATTGCATTGTGGTGATAATGTTGGCACTTTTATCTCAGCAGTAGACAACTGTTCAGAGAATTTCTTTTAAGGTGACTTGTTCCTAGCTAGGTAGAGAGGAAGTTATAGGGTAATCTGGAGAGCTGCATCTGGTGGATAAAGCTGCACAGAATTGCTTGGGACTGTCCTCCAGCTGTTCAGATTCTATTGAATTGACAAAAGCAAGGTCTTGTAGAGTTACCTGGAATGCTTTTGAGCCAGTAACTGCTGAGGATCCTCAAATCCACTAAACCAATTGCCTATTCATTGGGAGTCACTCCTGGCTGGTTAAAAACCACTTAAAGGTAAAGGTTCCCCCGCACCTGCATACCAGTTGTTTCCGACTCTAGGGGCCGGTGCTCATCTCCGTTTCAAAGCCGAAGAGCCAGCGCTTGTCTGAGGATGTCTCCATGGTCATGTGGCCAACATGACTAGACGCCAAAGGCACACGGAATGCTGTTACCTTCCCACCATACTGGTCCCTATTTTTCTACTTGCATTTTTACGTGCTTTCGAACTGCTAGGTTGGCAGAAGCTGGGACAAGTAAAAGGCGCTCACTCTGTTACACGGCACTCGGGATTCGACCCGCCAAACTGCCGACCTTCAGATCGACAAGCTCAGCATCCTAACCCACTGAGCCACCGCATCCCTAAAAACCACTTGGGGGATACTGTATGGTTGGATCTATGCAATAATATGTGTTTTGCTGAAAGAGCGGGTGGTACAGCTTGCCTTGAAGAAAGTGATGCTTCACCCTCTTCTTAAGAAGCCTTTGCTGAAGTGGATAGTCTTGGACAATTTTCATCTACTCTCTGACTTTCACTTCTTGGGGAAGATTATTGAAAATGTGGTCATGCTGTAGCTTTAGAGAGCAAGCTGGAAATGAATAATCTGGAAAATAGAGGTTATCTAGAACCTTTTATGCTGGGTTTTACATTGGGACATAATATTGAGATAGTATGATTCATACTTCTCTCTAATTTCTGGCAGAGCTAGGACATGAATAGTGTAGCTATCATGATTCTCTTTGATATCTCAGCATTTTCAAAAGTACTGTCAACCATGATATTCTTTGGGGCCATCTATAGGGATTTGGAGTGGTAGATACAGTGTTCTAGTAGGTTATCCTTCTTTTTTGTGTGTAGTTGGATCCAGTCTGCCTATCGTATACATTCCAGCATATTTGGTGTGTTCTGGATCCCACTGACTAAATAGTGTCATCTGATGGGATCTGAAAGAGGGCCTTTTTAAATCATAGTATCACCTTCTAGAATTATATCCCCTGAGAAATTTGCTTATTTGACCTTATTCAGGTGAACCCTTAAAATCTGACTTTTTCCCCAGGATTTGAGCTAGAGTGGAGGGCAGATGTCTTATAGTGATAATTAGTTTATCAGAATTGGGGTTATTTTTCTGGACATCTGCTTTTTGTATTGTTTGCAGTTTGTTGTTTTAAATGGATACTATATGTTTTCCAGAGTCATGATGGAGTCAGGCAGCCTATAAATCTAATTAATGCATTTAATAAATACATTTTACATTGGAGACAGCTGCTTTATGCTTGAAGCAGGGTGTTTTGAATTTGAAAAAGTTTGAATTCAAAACATTTTGCACATCCCTAACTTCTTTCACAAACTAGAAGAAATTTTAGGAATGAAGTAGAAATGATGTTTTGATTATTATTTTTTCCTTTTTTTCCCCAATTTTTCTCCCACATTTTGCTTTTAACAGGCGTATAAGGTACCACATTTTCAGGGGCAAGTCAGCTTCATCACTTCCATGTCTGAGCAATTCTGTGGATCCTGCAATCGTCTAAGGATCACAGCTGATGGAAATTTGAAGGTAGTCTTATTGCTTTGTCTTTTGGACCATGGAACCAATTATTTAGGGAAATTGTAGCCTTCACTGGATGTTTTCAAGCAAAGGCTAACACCAATCTGTCTGGAATGCTTTTAATTTGGACTCCTATGTTAAGGGGGTACAACTTGGTGAATGATTATGATGATAAATATGATCATTTATTTGATGTAGACAGAGTTCATAAAAATGGGCACTGCATTCAGAACAGATTTAAACACTTTTGGATAAATACTCTAAACAGAAGTAATAAACTATATAACAATTCCTGTTCAGTTTATTACTTGAAGCAAAAAGTATTTTTGCTGTTCCTGAAATTTTTTTCTTTTCTAATACAGTATATTCAAATATGAAAACTAATGGGAAGTAAATATATAAACATAATCTTTTGTTTGAAATTGTCTTGTAAGTGGCAATTGGCAACCACTATTAAATCCGACATGTGGGGTACAGACCAAGTAGTGAGATGGGAGGAGATGCAAGGAGAGAATGATCAATTTTCCTGTCACATTGAAAGTTGTTATTTGTAATTAGTTCAGACTTGGTGCTTAAAAGTTCCAATTTCCACAATTGGTGGCAGCAAGCATTGCATTAATATCTGTTGACACTAAGTTAGAGCAAGTTCATTAGCTGAAATGACTTACAGAGCTGGATTTTAATATCCTTGAAATATTCAAGGCAGTACTTTGAGTCATGCTAGGAGAAGCTTGAACTTCTTTGCTGATCTCAAAAGGACTAAGGCAACATTGGATATAGTAGTTGGACAGAAGACCACTAGGAAACCTTGGTGCTGTAGGCTGTACTAAGATGTTTATAACAACAAAACAACAAAAACAGAAGTAGCAGCAAACCATTTCTGTTTTATTGCCAAGAAAACCACAAGAATGTGTTGATATAGTTGTAAGGAGTCAAGAGCATTCAGAAGCTACAGCTGCTACAGAGTGCAGCAGTGCAGACAGTTCTTGGGGCCCCGAGAATGGCCTTTGTGACACCATTGCTCCACGAGCTGCATTAGCAGTGGGTCTGCTTCTGGATGCAAATTAAGTTGTTGGTAATCACCTTTTAAGCCCTTCATGGCATGGGTCCAGGCTACTTGAGTGACCATCTCATCTCACTGGGATTGACCTGCCCCACCCGTGCCAGCAGAGAAGGCAGCCTATAGGCCCCATCAGTTTGATTATTCCAGCTGGCAGGATCTAGGGGAAGGGCCTTCTCTGACATTGCACCTGCCCTCTCAGCCCTTGGAAGGAGGCAATAACAAACCGCTTCTGAAAACCTTTCCAAGAAAACTGCAAGGACTTGTCCATGTATTCTTTGAAAAAGGGACACAGTTGAACAGAGGGGGGGGGGAATAACATTAAATTATCTCCAGATCATAGCATTTAAACCTGTTGCCTTCCCAAACCCTGCTCACCATTTAAATTATTGTACTGTAATATTCAACATGCTGGTGGAACATGATGAAGATTGGGAAAGATTAACAATTACCCAAGCCACATTATGTGGAATGATATTCTTCCATTTAAAGAAGGTATGGGATGGAGAGAGGTTTCCTCCACAGTAGATGCAATTATCAGGTGCATCTCAGTTGCAAAGAACTGGAAAATATAATCTGATTGGAATTTGGGAAATCATTCTGTAGCCGATATATATACAACTTCTGTCCTAGAGGCTGCAAAGCTTGAGTCCTTCCAAAGGAAGGGGCACTTTTTAATTTAAAGGAAATATTAAATGCCTACTTAAGTGCATTTAATTTATGTTAAAATAAATCTAGTTTTTGTCCTGGCTCCATCCACTTAATTGTCCAGATCGCACTCCATTTTCTAGATGGCAACCTTTGGGATATCAACCAAAAGGCAAGTGCACTCCTCAACCCAGACAAAATCAGTATCTTTGATAGAATGTTAGGAGCAAGTCAAACATTTTAAATTCAAAATGTCCTGACTCCTGAATGCCATTTTGACACTAAACTTTCTAACTGCAATTGGAGGTTGGAATGGTCTGTTTCAAAGTTTGACCTCAAAATGTTTGCATTGCAGTAGAACATGCTATGACTTCCAAAGCAAATATTGCATAGGAGATATGCCCAACTTGTGGCATGTTAGCCTCCAGCCTGTACCGACTTCTAAGTCCTCATACTTGGAAGAACTTCATAGAACTGAATAAGCAAGCCCGCATTAGTGCACACCCTTGTTGGGTTCCTGCAGTTCTCAGAGATGGTCCTGGGACTGCTGTCCTACTATAATGGTGTGTGAGAATGAACTTGGGAGACGGGAAGAGACACAGCCAGAGAATGGTTAGAGAAGAGCAGCTTGACCCATAAAAGGAATGTGGGTATAGCTAAACATCTCAGAATGGACCCTCCCTAGATTTTTGGGCGCTAAAGGTGATGGGGGAGAAATGTACTTTCCGACTTACAAAATTCTGTCAATGTAATCTTGCCATAAAGTAGACCTAGTTCATCTGAATGTGCTTCTTCTCTTGACTACCTTCCAAACTGACACTTGTTATTATTGCTGGTAGTCTGGAATGGAAGACTTACCTAAAATTGGCCTCTTGTCTCTAGTGAGAAGTACTGTTTTATGGCTGCTTTCCATCTTCAGATAGTGTAGGGCAGGGGTCTTCAAACTCGGCCCTTTTACGACTCATGGACTTCAACTCCCAGAATTCCTCAGCCAGGCACACTGGCTGAGGAATTCTTAGAGTTGAAGTCCATGAGTCATAAAAGGGCTGAATTTGAAGACCCCTGGTCTAGGGATTGCCTGCTTGCCTTTTCAAGATAAGGATGTTGCCAGCTGGCGTTTTGAACAGCCATTGCCATTGCAAAACTGATTCATTGTGGGAACAAGCAATGTTTTCTTTTGAAAGATAATCTGGAACTAAAATGTTTCGAAGATTTAATGAACTTTTCTCTAGTGCTACGCCCACATAACCTGATGCAGAGTGGTTCTGTGTCACCTCAGCTCATCTTCTACTCTTGTTTCAGGTCTGCCTTTTTGGAAATTCAGAAGTGTCCTTACGGGATCACTTACGAGGTAATGCCTCTGAGGAGGAGTTGATCCAGATCATTGGGGCAGCTGTTGGCAGAAAAAAGAAACAACATGCAGGTATGCCATTTTGTGGAGCGTTTTTTTTTCCTCTCCAAGATGCGTAACCAGAGCTTGACTATTAAGAGTAAGCACAATACGGTGCAAAAGTCTTAAAGTGAAATCAAAAGTTATGATTTAAGGATTTATAAAATGCTTCCAAATCAAAATTGACCAAGACTACAACATCTCAGCTCTTGAATTTAAAACAGATTATTCTAATCATACTGGCAAGTGTTCCTGTTCCATCTCATCCAAAAAAGAGCTCTAGGTTCAAAATAGCATTATTTTGATCTCAAAAGACTGAGATCAAAGCTGAGACACTCGTTACTAAGAGAAAAGCTGTTTTGTTCTTGAAACATTTTATTTATTTATTTATTTATTTATTTATTTATTTATTTATTTATTTTATTTTATTTGACTTATATACCGCCCTATTCCCATAGGACTCAGGGAGGTTTACAGGGCAATTAAAACCATACAATACCAAAGTTAAAATAAATTTAAAACAATTAATTAAATTTAAGGCCCCAAAGTTAAAAATTAAAACTTTAAAACCCAATTAAAAACCCCTCAGTCTAGGCCAGACAGCTCAAAGAGCCAGGTTTTTAGGTCCCGGCAAAATGAGCGGAGGTCGGAGGCAGTCCTGAGTTCCATAGGAAGTTGGTTCCAAAGGGCAGGCGCACCCACAGAGAAGGCCCTCCCTCTGGGAATCACCCGCCGGCAATCCTTCACCGGCAGTACCCTAAGAAGGCCCCCCCTGTGGGAGCACACAGGACGATGGGGAGTTGATGCCGGCAGCAGGTGTTCCCTCAGATAATCCGGCCCCAAGCCATTTAGGGCTTTATAGGTCATCATTCATTTTAAATTAAAAAGAATTTGCACACTACTATAGTTCTGTACTTTATGCTGACAGGAATCAGGAAGTATTGATTTCCATTTCTTGCAGTCTTCTCATGTTATCCAAATATATTGCCCTGTTTGTTCAGAGTTCACTTTAGGCTTGTGTATGGGACAGAAGGGAGGAAAGGAATCACAAACACTTGCTCCTGCCAGCTGTGACATGATGTTACTGCATTCCTAGGCTGTCTAAAAAATCTAAATAAAATTTTGCCCCTATCCGCTGAAAAATTTCCTGCCATTGTTTCATAGCATATACAATCCTTTGACTAAGGATCATAATTGGTATTTTATTTGGGGAGTAAGTCCTTCAAATTATGTTATACGCTGCTGTTTTTCATTTCTCATGTGAATTGTTTTCATAGTCTGGTTTTGCTTTCTGTTTCCCCATTCAAGAGATGATTGCTTAATTCTTAGAGTGCTAACTTCCATACCATCACCAACATTTTTATTTTGTATGTTTTGCAATATTTCCACTGATATAAAATCTGGGAGCATTAATAATTTTTGCATGTTCATTATTTTCTTCTCAGGCATGTTCAACATTTCCCAAATGAAGAACAGGCCAATGATCCTCATTGGTGGGTGACCAATCAGTACGTAAGAAGTACTTCAGTTATGCAAAAAGGTTCAGAAACTGTAAACAGAGACTAAACATTTTCTAAATAAGAAATAGAAATATGCACACATTTTCTTTTTAAAAAGCATTATTTGGGGCATCACCTTTGGGGCATGCACATAAAACTACAGTAATGCTGGGTGTGCATTTTGCTCATCCAGCAATGTGGAAGTTTCTGACCTTCCATTCTCCAGGCTATAAGTGAGAATTTTATTATGTAGCTGTTCCTCGGGGCTCTGTACTTAAACCCACTTTAAGATCTGGTATATTGCTAGAATTAGAAGGATGGGATATAGATAATTTGGGAAATGGGAACAATTAACTACTAGCGTTTCCACAGCATGGGAGAACCATGTGGTAAACCATACATTTGGAGGTTTGCCTGTAATTGAATAAGACATTTGTGGGGGAGAGCAAAGGAAGCTGGATGTAAAGACAGACTCCTTCCAGCTGGTTTTGGAATGGGAAGTTGGCTGCCTAAACACAGCTATGTATCTGGGACTTAAATTATATCTGGTAAGGCCATGCATTCTGCACCTCGGGAAAAGCGACCACTGGCTTTCTTTCTGCAAATAGCATAATCTTTGAGACTGGGGTAGAACCAACTTTGTTATGATTTACAGACTAGTGCAGGAATATACAGAGCAACTCAGGCAGCTTCCCAATTTAATTTGAAATGGATTACAAAGTTCCATGAAGGTAGCTCCTGTGTGATTCAATAGGAAATTAATAGAAGGTCCAAAGTCCAAAAGAGGACTGTAGCGAATGCTATGGAAAGAATAAATTGTCCTGTTCTCCCTCTTATTTTTCTTGAATGCTTCAACAGGTTTTTTTTTTCTTAAAATGCACTTTAATCTTAGTGTTTTCTTTTGACATGCTCCTTCACATAGACTCATTAGTAGTGTGGAAGGTTTGATGAATTGCAAAAATGAAAAGGTTGCGCTTAAGACTTCTGTAAAACAAGATACCAGTGCAAAATTATTGTAAAAGCTAACTGAAAACTGAACATCGTCTGAAACTCTATATTGACTTACTCTAGTTGCCATTTGCCATCTTCCTTTGCTTTCATGAAGTCATAAGCATGTAGTCTGTTTATGGGAACAGTTTCTCCTACCAATCTTGGTGTGGATTTTCTCTGCTTCTCATACACCATACAATACCCTTAGATTTATATACTGCTTCACAGTGCTTTACAGCCCTCTTTTAAGTGTTTTACAGAATCAGCATACAGTATTGTCCCCAACAATCTGGGTCCTCATTTTACTGACCTCAAAAGGATGGAAGGCTGAGTTAACCCATGCTATGAAAGTTTGAGTTTTTGAGTATAGTTTTCTCTCTAGTTATATAATAGTTGAAAATCAAAGCATAGGGACCCATTTGACAATGGTGTGCTGTTGGGATTACAACACTGCAATTTTCACTTAAAGGCCGTGTTGGCCAGGAATTTGAGGAAATGGAGTCCCAACATTTTGGGAGAATGCCCAGTTTTGTGTAACCTAAAGTTTACTCCCAGATCTGCAAAGATAGACAGACTTTTACGTAATGTGTTACAAAATGTCTGTGGCAAGTATCAAATGTCTCTGTGGTCTCTAATGGAAGAGGTGGGGAACCTTGGGTGTGCAAAAAGAAGCCGATAGAGAGGGAGTATTTCATAAATTGACTTCAGCAGTCAGAAATGCTAAGCAGGAATTCTGTGTTGCTCTTCAAATTACCCCTCTATGAATGCAACTGAAAACTACACAGGATCTTAGGGGTGAGTAGAGTCAATTAAAAACATATTCTGATATAAAGTAATAGGGATGAATAACCTCAGAACAACCTGACATCTATAAAACTTCAAAATTAAATATACTTTTTGAATTAAATTAAAATGATTAAAATCTGACAAGCTTTCCAAATCTCATGATAATTCATGTTCTCACTTGAAAACATGGAGATGAGATTACCCAAACATGAAAATCAGAGAGAGAGAGAGAGAAAAGAGAGAGAGAGAGAGATCAAGACCCAGTCTTATCCCCCCACTGCATAGCAATAATGTGATTTTGTACAACTGTCATAATGATTGTTAACTCCCTATTGTATAAGGATCAGAAAATTCAGTTCTAAGCAGATACTGAAATATAAGAACTTTTTCCTATTACACATCTCTTCTTCTCTCCACCCATTGATATCACTTGTATGAATTTTTCTTAAAAGATTTGAATGTGTGCATGAATGATTTGTGTGTACTGGTGCACTCTCACTTCTAACATTAACGTTGCCTAGTTAAGAACTAATATGGAAGTTAAAGTTGTAGCTTTCAAGATTAATTTAGGGTTTGTTCCTTTCAATTGATATTAGGACTGTGAGCGGAAGAAGTCCCCAAAGTTTACATGGGATTTTTGCCCAGTGCCTCTGTAACAGCTAGCTACATACATTCACAGTGTAGAGATAACGATGAGAAAGTAGACTTGCTGAATTCTAATCTGTCAAAGAATATAATATTCTCAGATGGGCACCACATTGTTCAGCTAGGCCAGGGGTAGGCAACCTCGGCTCTTTTATGACTCATGGACTTCAACTCCCAGAATTCCTGAGTCAGCATAGCTGACTCAGGAATTCTGGGAGTTGAAGTCCATGAGTCATAAAAGAGCCGAGGTTGCCTACCCCTGAGCTAGGCAGAAGAAGTTAGGGAGAGCTAGGGAACAAAAGTGACATGCATGGCTTAGTAGTGCAATATTGGAAGAAAGAGGAACTGCCTACTATAGAAGAGTGGACTTTGAAAGTTTCAAACCTGGCAGAAATGGCAAAGATTTCAGCATATTTGAAAGAACAATCGCAACAGAGATATATTATGGAATGGAGAAGATGGATCGAGTTTATTCAGAATAAATATGGGACTAAAAAGTTTCATTTGGCATATGAATAAGTATTAGTTTTATATGATGTATTATTAGGTATTCATTATTAGTTATTTAGTTATGTTTAAGGGGAGTTAAAGTGTGATAGAATTTAATGTGTTTTTTTTAGTTAGCATATTTTAGCTTAAGTTTGTAAAAGTTAATACCCTGTATTCAGCTCTGGGAAGTCGAGGGGGGGAGGGCGAGGGAGGGTAAGTGGGGGGAGGGGGAGGGAGGGAGTTTATGTTTTTAAAATGTATTCTAAAACTTTTCAATAAAAAAAAGTGACACGCATGGCACATACTTGATAGGCTGCAATAATTTCAGTGATGATCTTAGCTGTCTTTGGTCAGAGTAGGCTAATGTCCCCCCCCCCCCTGCTGCCTTAGTTCCAGCAATTGAAAGTTGTAAGAAAGGCTCTTGCATCCCCAAAAGGAAACTAGAGCCATGAACAGATGAGAGATAGACAGACCATGCTTATGTTTCTGGGGGAGAAAGGCATTCTGCTGCATCATAAACAAGCCTTGACACCCTTAAGAAATCCTCTGAAAAATACGGTGTATTGAGCCGCATTATTTCTTTCTTAGTCTCTTAGCTATTGGAAATAAAATAGAATTGCTATCCTCCCCAACCCAGAAAAAGTCTCATTGGAAAACAAAAGAGAGGTGGGGGGGGCACCAAAACTTCATAAAGATACAAATCATTAAAGAGAGTTTTGGCTACTTCATCACATCTCACTTTCCTTTTTCCTCTCTTTTATCTAAAAAGCGTGCTTTCCATTATGTTTAATGGTCGCCTTTTAACTTGGTCCTTGGCACTAGGCCCTAGCGTGGCCATAGCCAAAATATTAATGAGTGAAGGCTGATTCCCAGTAGACTTGGAACTGAAACTGACCCAGATAAAGATAACACAGACCAAGGAAGGAATACGAGCTTCTGGCAGCACCATGCCAAGCGTGACTTGCCTTTTGTTAATATGGCCAGAGCTGGCAGTTGCAGAGAACTGCTTTAGCTTCAGGGTATGAGAATGGAAAGTAGTACATTCTCTGAAAATTTTGGCTGTACCTTACAACCAGGAAGCCACATCTTGGAGTAGGTGTGATGTAAAGTTTTACAGCGTCAAGGTAAACATTACTCTACTTATTTCAGATGCAATTTAATGAAATACAGTTTTGTGGTAGATGATACAACCCACTCTTACATTTCCAAAGAGGGTCAGGGATGGAGGTGTGTGTTTATGTGGACCTCAATGAAGGGGATAAATGGAAGAAAAACATCCCTGAACCGATTACTATTTTAAGCTTTTGTTTATGGAAGGCAAATCTGTTCAACTGTTGAGTAACTCCTTACTATTAGCAAGTGTCTTAATATTTAGCTAAATAACTGTCAAAGAAGTTGGATTGAATTGTTCCTGTGTGGCTTCTTACTGAGAGTCAATCTCTCTGAGAAGGTGAAATGCCAGAAGAGATACTAAAAGTGCCATTAGAAAGGAGACAAAGAATGAATCCAACTGAACATGAATAAAAATACATATTAGAGATTGCATTGTGGTGATAATGTTGGCACTTTTATCTCAGCGGTAGAAAACTCTTCAGAGAATTTCTTTTACGGTGACTTGTTCCTAGCTAGGTAGAGAGGAAGTTATAGGGTAATCTGGAGAGCTGCATCTGGTGGATAAAGCTGCACAGAATTGCTTGGGACTGTCCTCCAGCTGTTCAGATTCTATTGAATTGACAAAAGCAAGGTCTTGTAGAGTTACTTGGAATGCTTTTGAGCCAGTAACTGCTGAGGATCCTCAAATCCACTAAACCAATTGCCTATTCATTGGGAGTCACTCCTGGCTGGTTAAACACCGCTTGGGGGATACTGTATGGTTGGATCTATGCAATAATATGTGTTTTGCTGAAAGAGCGGGTGGTACAGCTTGCCTTGAAGGAAGTGATGCTTCCTTACAACCTTACAACCAGGAAGCCACATCTTGGAGTAGGTGTGATGTAAAGTTTTACAGTGTCAAGGTAAACATTACTTATTTCAGATGCAATTTAATGAAATACAGTTTTGTGGTAGATGATACAACCCACTCTTACATTTCCAAAGAGGGTCAGGGATGGAGGTGTGTGTTTATGTGGACCTCAATGAAGGGGATAAATGTAAGAAAAACATCCCTGAACCGATCACTATTTTAAGCTTTTGTTTAGCAAGTGTCTTGATATTTAGCTAAATCTTCTTTTTAAACTCCCATTATTCATAGTACTGCCCTCAGGAACAGTATGGTAGTACATATTTGCCATAATTTCAGCTATTTAAAAGCTTTTCTCATGTTTCCCTTAATTTTCTGTTCTCCAAGCTAAACATATCTGCACTTTTCAGCCATTCTTTATTTGTCATTTCCTGTTGGATAATATCTGGGTACACTTTTAGAATCTCTATAATCTATAGCTTTAAAATTCTAGGCTTTTTGTGCAAGGGATTTTTAATTGGGGAGGGATTGTGTGGTCATTAATGACTCTGAAGTTGCCTTCTAGGGGTGTACAGAAATGTTTCAAATTAGAAATACTCCATTGTTTTGACTTCAAAATGACTTTTTCCAACTATCTAGGACTCAACACACTTCCAAAATGGATGGAATAATCTATCTTGAATTTGGAACAGGATGTTTTAAATTGAAATATTATTATGCACACCCTCTACTTTCTAATTTATCTAATACATCTGAGACAGATAGATTTTCCTACTTCCATTTTAAAGGACAAGTTAAGACTGCTCATGATTATAGAGGAAAGAATTTTGCGGGATAGTATTTGACTTATATTCTACATCAACAAGAGATCCCATTTGGGTTTTTCATGGAGAAATTAGAAAACACTTGTCACTCAAATTTTGGTGGGATGTTTTTTTATGGTTTATGATTTTATAGTTAGTAGTTTTATTGTTGTGAGTCCCGTAGAGTTGTATTTAAGGTAGGCAGCCATACAAATTTTTGAAATAAATAAAATCTCACCACTACAGTATGTATGAATGATGTTTCTATCTACTGCTTTTCAATTGGAGCAGAAAATTAGCTGCAAACTTTAGAATGGCTTCAGAAAGCCTAATTCCATCAAGAAATACAGCAGTATCTGAGGAAGTCCTATACCTAATTGGTTATATGGTTTGAGTTTCTGTATAGGTGGAATTCTGGAACAGGATCTCTGCCACCTTTGGCGGTTATCATTGGTTTTCTAAACACGGTTCTGGGCACATCCATTGCCAACTTGGCCTTTCATTTTCCTTGGATTATTCCCATGCTGCGTATGCAAATTGCATTTGAAGTACCTAAGATTTTTTAAATACAGATTGTCATGTAACATGGGGAGTTGTTATTCAAAAATCAGTGCCAAGTCCTATCCAAGCACAGAATTAACATAGTCCTTTGAGTTGTGGGCAGCTACTTTGATAAGAATCCTGGGAAATTTAAGAAAAGATTCCTTGTTCAGAAGGCTATTTTTTTAGAAGGTTTATTTTTCTCTCTGTGCTTTAGAGGATTTTGTTTAACTCTGCGTAAAATCAACAGTAGTTTTTCTCTTCTGGCAAGCTAAACATCGAACTTTTATTGCTTTTTTTTCCCCAGAGGCTACATCAAGGTTATTTCCACTGCTCCAAGATGCCCTGCAAGACCAAGCAAATTTGAAGGAGTGGAGCCTCATCCAAGGCCATTGCCTGACTCTGAAAGAAAGTTTATTCAAACATATGGGGGAAAAGTTTAAAACAAATATGTTTACAGGACACCATGCCTTGCCAGGATCTTTCTCAGCACGACAGCTTGCATCAAGGATTCCACAGGCTCAGCTCGGTAGCAATTGCTTTCTTCAGAAGACTTTGAGCTGCAGCTTGAATGAAAAGTGCCTTTGGACGGGGACTCCTCTTTCCAAACAGGCTTCCCATGTGACTAGAGACATTTGTTCCAGGATGGTAAGCCAAGCAGAGAATTGTTGGAGATCTCTTTCAAGTGCCAAATGTCTGGGTGCCTCTGACTGTTTAACCCACGTTAACCGAGAAGGTCGGGTATCAATGGTAGATGTTGGAGGAAAGCCAGACTCAGAAAGGATTGCAGTGGCTTGTGCTGTGGTCCGTCTGGGTGCAAAGGTATTTAACTTGGTGCAGCAGAACCAAATTAAAAAAGGCGACGTGCTGGCAGTGGCCCAGATAGCTGGAATCCAGGGAGCCAAGCTAACAAGCCAGCTCATTCCACTGTGCCATAACGTCCCACTGAGTCTGGTTGAGGTTACTCTTAGTCTGGATGCAGAAAAACATACCATAGCCATTCAGGCTCTGTGCCGCACCCACGGAAAAACTGGGGTGGAGATGGAAGCTTTGATGGCTGCCAGTCTTGCTGCTTTGACCGTGTATGATATGTGCAAAGCGGTGAGTCATGACATAGTCATTGAAGAAGTAAAACTCCTCAGCAAGCAAGGAGGCCAGAGGGGTAACTTTAAGCGAGACTGATTAAAAGTTTTTATTCAAGAGATCGACATACCTTATCCTCGGAGTGCAATTTTAGCAGCAGCATCTCCAATACTAATAACCAAAATTCTGATCATTAAGCTGACTAAATCCTAACCTGTGGTTTCTCTTGTTCTGGCTAATAACATAGGCTTTGGTCTACTCATTTGCCTGTCTTCATGTATCAACTGACCTTTTTGCCTGTGAGTTCTAAGCTCTCTCACTGCTTTGATTTGCACGTGTTTAGCCCTTTATTCTGATTTTGCGCAAGGTTTCAGCCTTCCATCTCCTTTTAATTGTCCTAAAATATACACACAGCAGGATTTCAGTAAGAATCTTCTGTTTGAGAATATTCAGATCCAGAATTCTCAGATGAATTATGATTTTAATATCATAGCATATCCAAACCCTGGAAAATATAAACTGATTCACCTGGATCACTCCCAACTAGACCAAATATGATTTGGAATAGTAATTTAATTTCAATTTGTCTTTAAAAATGGAAGGTAAATATTTGTTGGTTAGGAATAGTTGCAAACTAGTCTGTATACACTCAAAAAATACAGGTTCCCAATAGTGCTAAGCACAATTCCTTGCACAATTAACCTTGTTTTCCAGCAGCAAATTTACAGTTTTGTGTTGTTGTTTTTTGTCTTCAAAAAAAAAAAGACTACTCGCATGCTGTTTTCTAGGCAACATTTTGGAAGAGGCTTGTCATTGCTTTCTTTCTAGGGGTAACTATTATTTAATTTTCTTCTAATATTCTAGTCTCCCTGATGATTAAAAATCATTTTCTGTCATCAATCTTAGACATCTTTCTCTTCTCTAAGGTGAGAAATGACATGTTTTCTGTAAAGACAATAACTCACCACAATAACTTTCTACAAAAAATATATATATCCTATCCTATCCGTAGTAGCACAGTAGGCCCCCTTGGATGGAGGGATGGTGATCTGAAATCTCCTATGTGTCTTTGTACCCTGACCTTATTGTTGTTGCTACCATCTTCAGTATCTTTTAGCAAAAAAACCTGGCATCTTCCTACCTAAACCCAATGTGTAGGAGAGTTAAGGTTTTTATATATTGTTATTTTCTGGCAATTATTATGCAAAAGTGAGGGGAAAAATTACAGGTAATCCTCAAATTACAACCATAACCTTTCTTGCCCCAGTTGTTAAGTGAATCGCTGCACTTAAGTTAGTAATACAATTGTTAAGTGAATCTGGCTTCCCATTGACTTTGCTTCTCAGAAGGTTGCAAAAGGGGATCACGTGATCCCAGGATCCTGCAACCGTCATAAGCTAGCTGCCAAATGTCTGAATTTTGATCATGGGAATGCTGCAATTGTCCTTAGGGTGAAAAACGGTCATAAGTCACTTTTTTCAGCGCCGTTGTAACTTTGAACGGTCACTAAACAAATAGTTGTAAGTCAAGGGCTACCTGCACTTTACTGCCCACTCCTGACGATATGCCGTAGAAATACGGAATTAAGAGTATTGGCTCTCCTCTGGAGATAAACCGATTTTACAAGGTATAGACAAACATTTTTTTTTAAAAAAGGCAAATATTGAATCCAGGTAATCTATGTTAAAAAAGATAAATTTCAGCATTCTAATACAAAGATCCAGCAACTGCAAAAGAATGGGGTAAGGAAAGGATCCAATGGGACATACCATAATAAATGTATAGATTCCAGTAGATCAGTGCTTTTCAACCTTTTCACCCATTGTACCACTTTTAGGATATGGCAACATCCGAATACCACCTATCTCCCGCTTAGGCTTGTGCAGTGCTGCCACCAGTTCAGCTCATTCCCCTCCCCCGCTACCACTTTTCTAGGATGGTCGCGTACCACCTGCCAGGTGCCAATGTACCACAGGTGGTACCCGTACCACTGGTTGAAAAGCCCTGCAGTAGATCATAGATGTCAAACTCGCCACATCGTGTGACGTGTCGTGATGTATCACGATGTCATTTGCATTACCAGAGCTGGGGTAGGCGTGGTCTGTGTATGATGCAACCTGCCCGCGAGCTGGCAGTTAGACGCCCCTGCAGCAGATAGTAAGATGGCCTGCTGAAATAAGCTTATACTAGTTTTAAATGGTTTCTTGAATGATTGGTTTGAAGTGAGAAAAATACAATATCCTTAAATTATGCAGAGGCGTAAAAAGGATTACAACACACATGAAATAGTTCTTCGCATAGTTCTAACTAAACATTTATTAAACTTTTCTAGAGAATAGACTTTAATCAGGGGCTGGATGAAAAAGTTGGTAGTTCTATCACTTCCACCTGAGCACAACACTGTCTTCCTTTTTTTCTCCTGAGGTTCTACCTACAGTTTCCTCAAAATACAAAGCTGCCACCATCTCCTGGAGAGAGACGTGGTCTAGGGCACAGGTCTGCAACCTGCGGCTCCGAAGCCGCATGCAGCTCTTTCAGCCATCTCCTGCGGCTCCCAGTCCTCTGCCATGTGCAGTCCAAAAAAAAAAGTGGGACTAAAAAAGTTCAACCAATCAATTCAAATATGCAGGGTAGGTGCATATCTCGCCTTGGCTCTACTCTTCAGTTAAACCCTGTTCTGCGCATGTGCGCATGTACTGTACGTGCATGCGCACATATTTTTTGCGGCTTCCAGTTTTTCCTTTTGTGAGGGAACCAGTTCCGAGTGGCTCTTTCACTGTTTGAGGTTGCTGACCCCTGGTCTAGGGTAAATCCCTCTTCTGCATATGTGCAGAAGCCCATGCCCAAGAGAAGAAAAATGTGCCCTGGGTATGTCTAAGCCTGACTGGCATGAAAGGCTGGAAAACTGAATGTTAGATTAATTACAAAATCGGTCAGTCAGTGAGTAAAAAAGCAAACAAACAACTCTAAATCCCTAGATGCTCAACGCCATTATAGTCTTCATATTAACATTGAAGTGGATGTAATTGCAAGTAAGGCACTGGGATTGAAACAAATAGGACAAAATATCCTACGTTTCTGGCCACAGATGCATTTTTATTATTTATTTATTAAATTTTCTAGTCCATTTTTTTCCTGCCTAGGAAACTTTCAGATGCAAGAGCCTTTAGACACAAACCAGACTATTTTAGTTCTGAACATTATTGCTTTAAAACTCATTAATAGCATTTTACAGGAAAGTAGTATCTTTTTCTGCTCTCCTACAGGATTTGGAGGCTGCAGCTTGGGGCTCATTTTGCTAATACTCCTCCCACTGTTTGCTTCGCATACATTTGCATAGCAAATACTCCTTTAAGTACACAGAAAAAGGTTTTATTCAAGTCAATTAGAGTTTATGCAGAGGATAATCAGTATTATTCTTTCCCATTATAATACACAGAAGTCGGTTTCAAGGAGAGATCACTTTGATTCTCTTGAGTGAAAAACCAAAGGCCATTGATAAAATAGTGAAATAACAGTGGCACCAAGACACAGTTCTGCATAATGTTGGAATTTCTCATATTTAATGAACCTTAGTTTTACATCTGATTTTCAAACAGGTGTTTTCATGTAACTTACAAAGGAGCAGATACTGATCAATTATTGTTTGTGCTATACAGTAATTTATTATAAAGTATTAAATCAAAAGCAGTTTTGAAACAATCAAATGCTGCACTTGCGGTGATATTTGGAACCCAGCCATTTTCAGTCAGATGTGATAAAAACCTGGTCCATTCATGAGGAGCAGACTGGGTAAAAATTGCTTGTTCTATAATTGCACTTTAATCAAGTCCAAAAAAAGGATCGTAAAGAAGTGCCTACATTTTGCTTATTGTGCTTAAAGGTTAATTGAAAAGTGACTCTTTTTCCATATTTATTTTTAGTTGATCAGAATAATTATCACAATTTCCTGGAATTGAGGGAAATAATTTAAGAACATAAATAGGTCTGGAGTGGCACTCCCCACTCTAGCCTGTTCTGCATTGCTTCGGCTGGGATAAACACATTGGGGCTTGATCTAGGATCGAAGGTTTGTAGAAGAATTCTCCCACTGCGAATGTGTCTGTTATATAAACCCAAGGGCAGACTGATTTGTTTGCTTGAAAGAGATAGGGTTCTTCCCAATACACCAAAGGCACATAGGAGGAAAACCAGAACGTAACAAATTTTGAATTACCTTTAAATAGTTCCACATAGTTGCTTTTTCCCATTTTTTTTCTTCATAAATCTAATCCAAGGTGAAGGAATTTTATCTTCACTGTTCATTGCCAATGCTAATTACCACTAGAGAGATCGGACAGGACAGATAACCCTTGGGTTACCACCATCTTTCTTTGCAAGAGGAGACGTGCTATTCAGAGAATGGATTGAGCAATCTCAGGAAGAATCTGGAAATGGATTGTAGAATGCAATTTACTTTTCCCTGCAGTAGACTTTTCACACTATTTCCAAATAAAAGTATTCTCTCCCCCCCCCTAATTGTTTATGTAATTCATAAATTACTGTTTTCACCAAATACTATTCTTGGATTAAATTCTCCTTGCCTAAGTTTGCCTGTTGTAATGTGTGTAAACATAACGTCAGTTGTATATTACTTAGTAAGAGCAATAGTTCAAGTTTATACTTGACAAGGGGGCCTTAATCACAGGCTGATTGCTGTGGTCACTCCTTGTTTCTTCAATTGCATGGGCTAGTTACATGACACCATTTAATGGAGCCTACTGACCAACTGACTTTTTAAAAAAAGCATAATTTGAGAGATGCATATGCTTGTGTGACATCTCACAATATTTTGGCTAGTTGAAATATTTTGTTTTAAAATTGATTTAATATATACATTTCCTGGCTCCTAGGTCAAACTGGGATGTGTTACTGCAGCCTGAAAAGATTGTTGGCACCATCTCTCAGTGTCTCTTTACAGTTGTTCTGTTTAATGTATGTTTCTCTGCATCTGAGTAATTTTAGCTAGAAGATTTTAGCTTTAACCTTGACTGGTTTTTTTAAAAAAATGTTCACTGAATTTCAGTTTTGTATGAGAACAGAAAATAGCTATAGATACAGAAAGATATGGTGTGTACTCCTTGTTATTCTATTTTTAATCTTTATGAATTGAATGAAGTATGTCACATTTGCCCTTATCACAGAACGGAAATGAATAGTTGCTGCTTCACATTGCTATGTATTTTCCTACATGCCTTGTATATGGTGAAAAGTAATAACACATTTTTTATAAGTGCACTTGATAGCAAGCATAGGAAACGTGTATGAAACATATCATTAGATTTTGCTGTGGTGTCAGAGAACTCAAGTGTCTCGAGATCATTGAATCTTGTAGAAGTCTCTGATGAAATGAGAAATTGTTCTGCACACATTCCTGTGATACGAGAGATAAACAAGAATGCAACTGTGGGAAACTGTTTCCTCTGCAGCAGTAACAGCTTCTAACATTACAGGACAATGGCTTGTCTTTGGGGTGTCCGAGGACTGCTAAAATCTTAATACATTTTACCTTGAGTTGTTTGACTATTAAACTTTCAGCCATTAAGTCTGTAATTTAATGTAAACAGTACAGGGCAGCAAATACTTATATTTAAAATGTATATTTTCTGAAGTTTGGTTTTTCATGCATAAATGTAGTGACACAATGTATACTAAAAAGGCTTCAGAATTAATTTTATTGAAAGAAAGCTCAGAATTTACAATGATTCAGTATGCATTGTGTTGATTTCTGAAAATAAATCTGTGCACTGATAAGAGGGTATTGAGATAGGCTTGTTTTAAAAAATTATAACCCTGTTAGTGAATAAATTAGATTTCCTTCTTGGGGTTTTGGGAAGGTAGTCTTAATTTTTTTTTTTTTTGCTTTTCAGAGTAGCTAATGATGTTTTTTTTAATGCTTTCATTATACGTCTGTATAATAATTATTGGATATACACACAAATGGGAATGGTTTACAAGTAATGAAAAGTTTATATGGATTTGCTGAGGTTGTACTAAGAATGTTCCGTTCTGTATTGTCTTGTTTTTTAAATAAATAATACACACAGCGGAAAGGCGCCTGAACTGATTTGTTACAATATGCACTCTTTGTAGACAAGGTAGTCTATTCAGGGATAGTTTCGGCAGGGGAGAATTCTCAGGATTCACAATATCTCAGCTTGCTGTATAAAATCGGGCAAAATATTAAATTGAATAATGATGCAGTGCATGAAAAATGAATTAATGTTTGGTGAGTTAAAATATTTGGGGTTAAAGGAGATGTCAAAGGAAGTTTGACAAGTAAAAAGTGCAGTTTTATTTGTATACAAAATTATAAATGCCTATCTTTTTGAACATTTGTTTTAGAAAACATTGAAACAGGAAGCATGTTGGTGTATTTTAGGAAATGGGAAAATCATTGCTAAACCTGTATTGCATTATTACCTTAGGAGGAATGGCCTAAAAATCTTTTCAGTGAAATCAAAATTGTAATATCACAAAATCTATAAATACTTCGGCTTTGTTCTGTGTCTATGTGAATTACCTGGGAATGTATTTTGTATCTGGGAATTATCTGTGTGAATTACCTGGGAATGAATTTATATGTATAGAAGACCTCCAAAATCCCTTACAACTCTGTTATTCTATGTTCCATGTTCCTGTTACTAATAAATCATAAAAGGAGGAACTACAGAAGAAAGGCTACCTTCTTATGTCCCAGAACAAATGATCAGGTTAAAATTCCAACGTTTTCTAATAAAACCATGAGATGGAAACTATTTTAGACTGATGTTAGTGTTGTTGTTGGATCATTAGGACAGCTAGTGGAAGATTTTTAAAGAAATATATAGTTCTTTCTTCTAGTATTGATTCAAAGTTATTAGGAGCCATGGTGGCGCAGTGATTAGAATGCAGTATTGCAGACTAACACTGCTCACTGCCAGGAGTTCAATTCTGACCGGCTCAAGGTTGACTCTGCCTTCAATCCTTCCGAGATCCAGGTTGTTGGAGGCAACATGCTGACTCTTTTAAGTTGCTCAGAGAGAGCTGTGAAGCACTACGAAGCAGTATATAAGTCTAAGTGCTATTGCTATTGCTACTGCTTCCTTATGCCTTTTGAGACAAGTTAACTTATTAAACTCAGAGTTAGGGTGGGGGGAGCAGGGAAGCTTCTGCTTCTGCTCTCAGTAGCAAGAGCTTTTTCATCCTCTTTACAGAACTCTGGGCTGATGTCATTTGCTTTAGGAACACAAATGCCTTTCCCTCAAGAGTTAAGCTTTAGTAATTTCTGCTTCTGAAGCCAAGTCATGGTGATATTATAAGCTATATCTGTGTGTGGCATTGACTGCTGGTTGAAATCGGCATTGGAAAGAAAATTGGGAGGGTGTCCTTTGCAGATTCTAAGTAATAAACAGTTGAGTAGAGGTGATAACTCTACCCACAAAGTCTCATGTCTCCTATTCTGGCTGGCAATTCGGGAGACACTCCATCTTTTGTCCAAATTTAATTCCACTTGTGGTTGGTAGAACAGGCAAAATGTTGCCAAAGGCTCCATGCTTTTGGGTTCATAGAGAATTCATGCAAAGCTCAGTTATTCTTATTGGCAGAAAAGGCCAGAGCCAGGGAAAGCATGCAAACATTCTAGTTTGGTGTGGTGGGTAAAGTCGACAGAAAAACATTTGAGGTTTTTTTTTTAAAAAAAATGGTTGAATTAGATGCGGAGCTGTGAAGATAAACATTCTAGGAGGGAAAAAAATCCTTCATGTTTAATTCCAGCAAGATGGAATGACTCTAGATTTAAAAGATAACTGATGTTCCTTTGTTCTGGATGGGATCATACACCCCTGTGCAGAAAAGTCCAGGATAATCTGAGAGTCCCACAAGGTGCGCCAGCTGCTGAGAGAAGCAGGTGACAGTTGTGTTCAGGAGGGCTAATATTGGTGCCAGTTGCATCTCATTCTGGCTTGGGAACCACTTCTTACAGTCACATATGCCCTAATCACCTTTTGGTCAAACTGTTGCCACTGTATATAGTAGTATATATTACTAAAACACTGGTGCCCATTTGATGCTTTGTAACATTCAGTTGGGTGAAATACTGCATCATAGAGCAAAACATTGTTAACAAAGGTACCTCGAACAGGCAAGTTGCAGAATGCTGGGACCTATTATTCCCAAAGGAATGACATTTGGGGAAATTTATGCCCCTTCAGCACTGATGTGCTGCTGCTGTTGTTCAGCGTTGCTGTCACAATGAACCACAGTTATGTGGTCCTCATTGTCAGTGTTCCCTGACAGCTTCCCACAATTCAATGGAGAAGCTGGATAGGAAAGCCCTTTGTCCCTTTCCCACGAGCAAAGTCTCACACAACTGTATACTCTCTGCAAGTCCCTCCCTTCCCCTACACAACAGGAGCCAGATACCTGCTTGCTTGGAGGGGAAGGAAGGAAGGAAGGAAGGGAGGGAGGGAGGGAGGGAAGGAAGGAAGGAAGGAAGGAAGGAAGGAAGGAAGGAAGGAAGGAAGGAAGGAAGGCTAAATAAGAACTTGAATAAGTAGATGCATGGTTGGCTTAGAATACTGGCAACTCCTCCATTCTAAGTTTCCCTTCTCTGCATGGTCACATGATCCAAACCACAGCTTATGCAACCTGCCCTTGGAGTGAGACTATTTGTCTCAGCCAACATGGTGAGGCCATCTCACTACTGCCAAGTCGCCTCTGCCAACTCACCGCTGCCAAGCCGTCACAGGATACCTCAACACGGCCAATTTGCCACAGGGAACACCCACCTGCCCTGTCTTTCCTAATTCCTACACAGACAAACAACAGGAATGAATGTAGAATCTCTCTCTCACCTACACACAAGTATGCACCTCTGTGGTTAATCTTTAGGGAGAAAGTATTTAGTGCACACAAACAGATGCAACACATTACTTCCTTACACCGATGAAAACAGAGCTGCTTTCTATTTTCACTGCTGGTAACAAGGTTGGAAACAATCCAAGAAGCCAGGCTCTGCTATCTTGTTTAAACTCTGGAATCTTGTTTTGTCACTCTCCTAACCCTCTTTCATATCCAAATGTTAACCCAATGAACATTTTTCAAGTTGAACACATTGTCAAAATGTCCCGAACAGATTAGAATTCCAACCTAAGGAAACTGAACTTCCTTAATTGGTTCAAAGGATATAAAATTGAATAATTTTGCTTCATTTGTTCATTTAGTTTTGATTACAATATCATATATTGATAGTGAATGCTGGGTTTTTTATCTCTAAGAGAATAACAATGATTGTGTGCCCAGCACGTTGCACTCTGTCCATATCCAATTCAAATATGAAACACTGGGTGGCTGGCCCAAGGTTGCTGTTTCTCAATCTAATCTTATTTCACTGAGTTGTGAAGATAAATGGATCTGGGAGTTATTCACTCTCCCTCAAGTTCTTTGGAGAGAAGGTAATGTTATATTGTAATTAATACACAAAGAAGTCGTTGACATGTCAATCAAGTCAATCTTTTAGAACAGGGATCCTGGAACCCCCGGTCCATGGTCTGGCGCCGTCCATGGTCTAGTTTCCCCCGTTAATTCTGCACAGTTTCATGAGAGCAAACACAGTACCCCAGGAATATGCAATGCATTGTGGTATGTTCTCATGTCTATCACTGTAATAAGCTACATCCTCCATATGGCATTCAAAGACTTTTACAAAATGTTCCTCTAGCCTTGCAGTGTTAGTTCTCCTTTCTTAATGCTCCAAGTAACCCCTCCACACCCCTTGGTGTTGCAACTTGAAATTGATTCAGTCTAACAATACTATATACTCCATAGCCAATTCTCTATCAAAGGAGGCATCCAAACTAGTCTGAATATGGAAGATGTTATCCACAAGGTTTTATAGTATATATGAAATGTGTACTATGAGCTGATTTTTATTAGAGCTTGAGATGGGTGTTTTGAACACCATCATTTGCAGAGGATTTACAAATAGAAACATAACATTTGAGGTTTAATTGGTCACAACATTCCAATGTAAATTAGAAATTAAATTAAAAACATTACAAATATTTGTATATTTCGCAAAGGCTTGGAAGGCTATCAGCAAATGAAGAGACCTACTTATAATTGAATTTAGGGAATGTAACAAATGATAAACAGACTTTCCTGTTAGATGGGACAACAGTCACCTGATTCCTGTGTGGGTTGGAGATGTAGAGATGGCAGAGCAACCTTTTGGGGGTTGAGTGGGCACACAGGCTTTTGTTTTCACTACACTTTGGAGAGCATGGCCAGTTTTAAAATGTTGGTACCACTTTCTCCAATATGTATCCCCATTTTCTATGCCCACTTTTCTTCTTTTCCCAAACTGTTTTTTTCCAGCTCCACTTTACTCTTCCCTTACAATAAAAGTTATTTCTTTTTCTTTCTTTCTTCCTTTCCTTTCTTTTGTTCTTTCTTTTTTCCTTTTTTCTTCCATATACTTTTATCACTAAGCTTGCTTCCTAGCAAAAGACCACATTATAGCTAGTGACACTTTCTTTAAGTAAAAAAATAAAATAGAATTTCATGAAAGTCTAAGGCTCTGGCTACAAAAAACTAGATCTTTTCTTGAAGTGATTCTTCTTATGGAAGAACAAATGATCTCTAATTATTCTCTTCCACTAAATATAATCTAGAGTGTGTTGATTGGGAGGGTTCAAGTATTTTCTTTTGGAACACTTGTGCTCCCATGCTGATAGAATTTTTTTTATTTCCATTGTGAGAAGATTGTCTTTACAAACTACCCTACGCCTGAAATATTATTTATAGACAAGATCTTTTGATTTCTCGCCGTGATGTCCCGTTGCCTGGAGGCGGTCCAGGTCTGGATGGGGAGAAACAGGCTTCATCTCAATCCCGCCAAGACTGAGTGGCTGTGCATACTGGCATCTCGGACTAACCAGTCCATTCCACCTTTAATGATGGGGGGTGAGGTGTTACCCCCCGTCGATAGGGCTCGCAACTTGGGCGTCCTCCTGGATTCGCGGCTCAGTTTTGAAGACCATATAGGAGCCGTGACCAGGGGGGCCTTTGCCCAGGTTCACCTGGTGCACCAGTTGCGGCCCTACCTGGACCGAGATGCCCTGCGCACAGTCACTATGCGCTCCTGACCTCCCGATTGGACTACTGCAGCGCTCTCTACATGGGGCTGCCCTTGAGGAACACCCGGAGGCTTCAGCTGGTGCAGAATGCAGCCGCGCAGGTTGTGATGGGGGTTTTCCGATACTCCCACGTAACACCTCTGCTCCACGAGCTGCATTGGCTTCCGGTTGCCCTCCGGGTGAGATTCAAGGTGCTGGTGATGACCTATAAAGCCCTAAATGGCTTGGGTCCAGGATATCTGAGGGAACACCTGCTGCTGGCATCAAGCTCCCTTCGTCCTGTGCGCTCCCACAGGGAGGGTCTTCTCAGGGTACCGCTGGTAAAAGATTGCCAGCGGACAATACCTAGGGGGAGGGCCTTCTCTGTGGGTGCACCGGCCCTTTAGAACCAGCTGCCTGTAGAGCTTAGGACTGCCCCTGACCTTCGCTCATTCCACCGGGACCTGAAGACCTGGCTCTTTGAGCTTTCTGGTCTGGACTGAGAGTATTAACTGGGGTTTCAATTGTATTGTAATTGGGGTTTTTATTTCAAGGTTAATGTAATCATTTTAATTGTTTTTATTTTTTGTAATTTGCTGTATTGTTTTAAAAAACCTTGTGAACCTCCCTGAGTCCTACGGGAGAAGGGTGGTATATAAGTCTAATAAAATAAAAATAAATAAATAAAAATAAAATAAATTGCTTAGATGCAGTATCAGAGAGAAACCAGACATTCAATTAGTTGACTATTTTAAAGTGAGAGAGTGTTCTGGATGAAGTGAATCACCTGCCTTTATTCATAAATGTTGGCTGGCATTTATATCCTTCATTTTTATTTTAATTATTTTATCAATTTGGTCAGCTAGCTATAGACTATTGTTGGATTTTTTTCCAGATCTTGCAATGAGATTTCCTAATTAAAATGTTTGTTATTTAGGGTAAGGCTACCAGCTCTGGGCTACAAAAATATTCCAAGTGACTATTAAATGACAATACAGACTTTTCTGTTTCTCTTTGCCACTCTCTAATGGTCATTCAGAATTTTGCAATCCATATTTGGCATCCTTGTGATGCTTGCTTCAACGAAGATGCAATAACAGGACTGAAATGGGTAGAGCTTTATTAATACACTGTTCCCCACTCTATTAATATATTTAACTTAGATTACATATAGTACAAGAAACCTAATTATCAAAACCTGGGATGATTTCGAGGCCCACAGCAAAAATTTAACTTTGTTCCCATTAAAATGTGTTTTGTGCTCTTATAATATTTACAAAAAGCACCACAGTGTAATAGTATATTGGTGACTGAGTATAATAAACTACTTGAGTTGCAAGAACTGAAAAAAAATCTTATTAGCAACTTACTCTAATCTAACTTTACGAGATTGGAGAATTCCCTTATGTAAGAGTTGCTCTTTCAAAACACAGTCCTGATTGGATGTACTTATTCCTTAAGCTTTTCTCGTCCCCACCCTCTCAATAGATTTTGAAGATTACTGCATTAACAGAAAGTGTTAATCCACCCTGGATAGGATGACACTGTTATGAAATGAAAAACCAAACAATAAACAAGTTTAGTGAATATTATTAGAGTTTATTGCTTAAATATATTTGGCTCCACTAACAAAATAACTCATTGAAATAAACAGGGGCAACATCTTTTTTTTTCTTTTTAGTGTTACATTATATTCTTATAAAAGGTGCAGATAAAAAGGATGCTACATGGTTTGTACATTTAATTCAGGTACAGAATTAAGTTGACCAACAAATGAGGAGACACCACAGCATTAGAACAGTGTGACTTGAATAAGAAGCCCTTTACTGGTTGTGGATGGGGGCACTCCAGAGACAGATGTTTAAGATCGCTTAAGGCAGATTAGTTAATATATAAAAGGCTGGGATTCTTCCACTTATTTCTCTGCTTATAGAAGAGAGAAGAATGGCAATTTCTAACCATTTTGGAACATGAACTATCAGATAAGCCAAAATCACTCACTAGAAAAATCCATCTCAAGTCTTCGATGTAGTCTTACATTCTTGCCTAGAATATGGCTGAGAGGATGGAGGCAAAAATTGCATATTTTGTAAATGTTTCCACAAAAGATAGAAAAATGATAGGGGAAGGCATTGCGACTTGCTTATTCCTCCCCAATTTGGCTTTGAGGTTAAAACATCACCCAGGCACTGGCTCGTTGTGTGTCATTTATGCGGGACTGACATTACCTCACACTTTGGATTTGATTGGCAATCCATTTGATCGCTATGAGTCTCATATACTACTGAAATAGAACATACTGTAAGCCATTCTGAGCAAAGAAACTTCCCTTTCTGGAGATACAGATCCCATCTGTGGTACTGGGATAAAAGGGAATATGCCCAGCCCTTGTCTGCTCTGTCCATGGAGTACCAAGACATCACTCAGTTTGCTCATAATGCCCTGGTGCAGTCTCAATAGTCATGGCTGTAACATGGTGTACAGACAAACACACACACACACACACACACACACACACACACGCAAACTAAAACATGGCAAAATAAATAGAAGTGTAGCATTTACAGGTTTCCCTTAAAAATGTTCCTAAAATTGTTTTTAATTAAAACTTAAAAAAATAAACAAAACTGCATACATCATGTACATAACAGAACTGTACAAATGCTCTCCTCTGAGTTTCAACCTGAAAAAGCAAAAGCAAAGCTACCAAAAAAGCAGTAATCTAGCATCCCCTGTGATGAAACTCTTCCACCCTTTTTCTTCCTGCCTCAAATGCATCACCATAATATTTCCAAAGAACATGGAAATTTCTTACTAATGAGAAGTACCTCTATAAGTTGCATTGCCACAGCATTTTGGATTGAGGGAGACTTAAACTGCTTTATTATTCCTTAAAGAATGTGGAATGCTTTGCATGAACTGGTATGTTGCATATAAAGACAATGCTGCATTTGATTGAAATAGGTGAACAGGATTGAATCTAACAAGCAGAGTAGGTTTACTAGCCAGAACTGGTAACTTACTTCTATCACTGTTATTCAGCAATGCATCAAAAAGACTCACCTTTGCTAGAAGTGCATCTTCCAGTAATTATTTCCCTATATTGCATCTTACATGGTTTGCATTTTGGGGGAAAAAACCTAACTCCCTTATTTGTTGAGTATTTAACTCTTGGACTAAAGTAGATGTAGCCCTTTTAGAAACAGCTGGATGACATGAATAGTCAAGAGAATGGGGAGGGGAAAGGACCAACCTATCACTCCAAAGCCTCAAAAGGAGCATTAGTAAATGCATCATTGTGTGAAAATTGTCTAATTTATATGAAACAGTTCCAAAGGCGTTTTTCAAAAAAAGTTGCAAGGAATAGAAATCCTTCCATTCCTTGCCATTCAGGCAGAACTGAAGAAGCTTCTTGGGTGAGAAGCAAAATGTCTTCAAGGGGGAAAAAAAAGTCCAGTTGCCTTTTGAAAAGCATCTTTGGGATAACTATTACCTGGATAACTGAGAATCTCCATAGATATTTAAATGAAACAGAATCTCCACAAAAGGCTTAATCTTGTTTTGGGGGTTGCCCCAATTAAGTCAGGCAACATAATGGTTAAAACTTACTCTTCGTTCTTTTCCCCTGTTCTGTGGCAACAGACAGCTTGGGTTATTGCTGTCATATCTTACAGTCAGATAAACTGCCAAGAGATGTTATGGCTTGAGAACTTTAGCAAGATGTGGAGAAGCAAAAAACAACAACAACAACACTTTTGCCAGGATACCACAAGAGCTGTCACATTTAAACTTTCTCTGGATGGTTTGATGTAAGAATTGTTTCCTCTCAGCCCTATGTGAATGTTTTTTTCAGAGTGAATATTCTCAGGTTCCCTTCTGGAGAGAGAATAAACTGAGTATAACATGTTACAGCTGTTAACTACATTAATACAGAGGTCAAAGTTCAGGCTTCTCTCTGACTTCTGGGGGAGGGGTAGAAAACTGGATGGAGAAATGGGTTTCTCTACTTCAAGTTGCATGCACAAATTCAAGGCATGCATCTGTGCATTTCGAGCAGATTCCTGCAGACCCCAGCTGCTGACCTTGCAGCACAAAAAAATGCAGTACTACTGGGGATAACCTTTGATAAATTACCAAATATCAAGAAAGATGGGAAAGCACAGAGTGTGGCTGAAGAACCTCCAACAACCTACAGTAAAACAAAAATGGATTTAAGTGGCTTCTGGTCTTCTGTTGCTATTTTTATTTTATTTATTTAATTCCAATACATCCATGCTGTTCCTGGGCTCAAGCACCTACGAGATGGCATCTTTATGTGATTTTCCAATGTCAGCAATAACTTCATTTAGCTAAAAAAATAAATAAATCCATGGGCATTTGGCCAACAGTACCAGTCAATTATTTTCACAACAGAGAGATGCTGTACTTTGGGCAGTGGGGGTAAATAAATTCCAGTGCCACCTTTGAGAAAACCTGGTTTGAACTGAGATTTTTTTAAAAAAAAAACTTGTATTTTAGATCATGGAATTAGGCTCCAACTTTTTTAAAAAAAAATCTATGACAATCTGAAACAGAGGTCATGGGAAGTTGCTACTAAATTCCACCAAATGTTCATGGGAGTTGACATTTCCCAAGTGAAGGAATGATTCAAAATATAGCAAGTCCTGGTTACAAATGAAATGAATCTTATTGTAAGTGTAATTCTCTATCATATTATTTTTAGACACAAACCATAAAACCTATTACTAAACTGAACTGCTAGATATTGCTCTGGAAAAAAAAACTGCAAAGGAATAGAATTGAAATGACTGAGGCCTACTAATCTCTGATGCAGGTTGCTATAGATTTTACAGGATAGGTAAAAAGATACTCCAGTACTTTATCTTGTGGAACCAATGACAGAAATACTGGTAATATTTTTTTTAAAAAAAGAAAAGAAAACAAGGCATTACATAGCAGAGCTGGGAGCAAAAATAAAATGTCTGATTCTCTCCAAGTATCACATGAACTTCCTTGACTGCCTTATCTCCTAGGGGGGAAAAAAGTTTATTTGAACACGGAATCTCCTTCTTCCTGCTCTAAGTACCTCATTGTTAACCAGCACCTTTCCCAGTTTTTTTCAAGGTTCACTGGTGCTGATAGGAGGAGAATTGTAATGTTACTCTGCTTTGGTGTTATTAAGTATCTTCCAGACATCAGGGTTACCTGCCCACCATCTAAATTAAGAGATCCTGTGTCAGGAATGGCCACCTGAGAACACCATGCTCATCAAATCTATAGTTAGGCCTACCTTATCTTCATACTGGTTCTTCACTGCAGTAACAATGTTACTTATTTACTTACCTGACTACAATAATAATTAGATGGCTCAGATTATACTTTATGGTAAAGAAAGGACCATAGTCACAGTTGAAGAACTTGAATTGGAGTGCATCTTATTTGTGGTACACAAACTCTATAGGGAATTTGGGAATACTGAGTGATATAACTCAATAATTATTATTTTGAAGAAGGTGCAAACTTGAGATTTGGTGGTTACAGCAAGGAAAATGGGCTTGCCTTGCACTTGCATTTTAGTCTCTCTCGGACAATACAAGATACATAATGTAATACTACATCTCTACTAAAGAAGCTCGACGTAGCATTCACATTTTTCTTTAAAATACCTTGCTGTTCATCCTGAAGAATCCCAAAAGTACAGCCCTGTTTATCTTCAAGAATATTTAGGGTGGAATCATTCAGTTCTGAAAGAGGGGGAGGAAGAGAGATGTTTCCCATGTGATGAAGGATCATCTTCTAACTCAGTGTTTCTCAAACTTTTTTTCTGTAAAGACCCTTTCCCACTTTTCAAAATTATGGAGGACCCCCAAATGAGCTTTCATTTGTATGGGTTATATTTATCAACATTTACTATACTAAAAATTTGCATTCATTGCCACTTTTAACATTTTAATATTTTTCAAGATAGGTTGGCAAAGAATTTTGGTTTTGTGGACTTCTGAGAGGTTGGCCAGAACATTTTTAAGAAATACTGCTCTAAATGGTATTTTAAAAAATAGGAAGTTCTACAACAGAGGTTGTGTTTTTTTTTAAAAGCAAATTATCTTGCTGATGCATCTAATGAAAAAAATGCTGTATTCTGGAATATCATGAACGGGATAATTCAAAACTAGAGCATTGAAAAGTAGGGCACACAAAAATAAGACTATTATTTTTGAAGATTTGAGCACTTCTACTTAGGGTTCCCAACACTCAGCTCAATGTCGGTAGAGGAACCATGCTATATGGCTTATTAATCTGTGCTTGAGGAAGAAAGAAATTTTCTGCTTCACAGAAACAAACTTGAACCTACACAATTTTTTCATACCAACAAAAGCAAGTAATCAACATGACAATTAGAGCATCTTTTATAATCCCTGGAATTCTATGGACTTTGCCCTTGCAACAAAGCTCTTTCAGATATCATCTTAAACTTTGCCTCTATGTTGCTCACACTCAAGCTTGCACCATCTTTTTTTTCTGAGATCCAGTTGAGAATTGATGAATAACTACTCAATTCATAAGATTAGGAAAAAAAAACCCAATACTGCATAGTTCTATTAATGTACAACCATGTAAGAACAATGAAACGGGGAAGTATTATTTGGCTCCGTCTACAGATGCATGTTTCTGTTTTGGCTGTCATGTTAGACAATTTCTTATGACATGATAAATTGCTTGTTTATTGCCACTGCAAGTGTTGTTTTCATACATACTGGTAATCCCTTTTGGGTCTGCCATATATTTGAATTCTTTCTTTGTCACTTCCTTCATGATGGAAAAATCCTTGAATGTTCCAGTCATCCTATAATTACATAATACTGTGAAAATGTTGTTGAAAGAGTTGCAGTTTCTGAGAAGGCTAGTCTCTTAGAATGAAAAATATCCATCCTGGTTGAGTCACGGCTTCCAATAAATGACCAGATTCTCCTTTTCAACTATCAGACAAACCATTTGTGTATTTTTTTTTAATTTCTACATGTTATTAGTTCAAATAATGTGTGTTACTGTGCTATGAAAGTAATGCAGTTTTACAAATGGAAATACTGCTATACCCCAAACCCTTTCCTACCACATTGCTTAGCAATGATAACTGATCAGGTTCAGGTTAATGATGATCGCTCTTAGAGTCTGGTTCCTCATATTTTCTCACAACTTGGTATAAAGACTTAGCACACTTCCAAATACTCAAGTGATTAGTGTGTGTGGGGGGGGGAAGCGAGTTTCCCAAACATTTTGTGCATCTCAAAAACAGAGCTACTTCCTCTGACGCAACATCACTTGCTTGGCACGCACCAGTAAATACTAGTCCTTGAGACCAGTGTCATGTTTCTCAAAGTCAATGGCCTTGTGGAAATCCAGTGGAAGAAGAGAATCACAACACTATAATACCACTAATTCACTCCTGAAGGCAGGCCAAACCAAGAATGGCAGGAAAATTCAGAACCATCCTGAGACTGTCTTGCATTTTCTCAGCATTGGAGTTTAAAAAAAAAGTGTAGACTTTGGCACATGAACCTCCCCTACCCACCCCAAGTAACTGGTGCAAAAAGCCCCCAAAGTTTCTGTTCCATCAAGGGTCCAAAAGTGAAGTTGTGGTGGAACCAAGAAGCAATTCGATCAATCAAAAGGAAGGTTTCATGACAAATCCTTTGGGCACTAGTGAGGCACTTTTACCATCAGTCCAGAGATTATGTAAATATGGACGAGAGCAAGATGGGAGAATAGGTTTGTCCTGGGGGGAAAAAAAGCCATTGGCACTGGATGCGCTTCCTGCAGAAAGGATTTAGACAGTCTCACCATCTTGTCTTGACTCTTGGCTGCAGCAGTCATTCATTTACGGTTTTGCACTTTGTGTAATGTGCACATCATCCATATTTAATAATTGAGCTTTGTTATTGCTCGTTCCCGGCTTGTCTCCAGAGTTTGGTTCCCTGAACGCTTACGGTTGCGCTTGAGCTTGGATAAGTCTTTGTCAAAAACTTCACCTGATCTCAGTGCTGACACAAGATCATCAAACTCTCCTCCTCCTTCCTCTGAGATACTGCCAGCCTTTGCTTTCTTCTGACGCCGCTCTTTCTCTCTCTGTTCTTTAAGCTGTTAAGAAATACACACAGATTTAACAGGTTTAATATTGTGGCTGGCTGGAAAATGCGCTAATAAAGACAATGGAAGGCAAAACAAGAAGCAATGGATGGAAACTAGTCAAGGAGAGAAGAAACCTAGAACTAAGGAGAAACTTCCTGACAGTTAGAACAATTAACCAGTGGAACAACCTGCCTCCAGAAGCTGTGAATGCTCCCACACTGGAAGTTTTTAAGAAGAGACTGGACAGCCATTTGTCTGAAATGGTATAGGGCTTCCTGCCTGAGCAGGGGGTTGGACTAAATGACTTCCAAAGTCCCTTCCATCATCATCATTATCAAAACTAATTAGAAATAATTTAAAAAGACATTCATGAGTTGTTTGTTGTGAACTCATTCTAGACTCAGCTATTCATTGGGATAATTCTAAATTTCAACAAGTGGTCCTTGACTTATGACTGCAATTGAGCCCAAACTTTATCTTGCTAAATGAGACAGTTAAGTGAGTTTTGCCGCATTTTATGACATTTCTTGCCACAGTTTCTTGCCATTGTTAAATCAGTAACACAGTGGTTCAGTGAATTTGCTTGTCAGATGATCCCAGGACACTGCAACCATCATAAATATAAGCCAATTGCCAAGCACTCAAATTTTGATCACATGAGTATAGGGATGCTGCAACACTGGAGGTTTTTAAGAAGAGACTGGACAACAATTTGTCCGAAATAGTGTAGAGTTTCCTGCCTGAAGCAAGGGGTTGGATTAGAAGACCTCCAAGGTCCCTTCCAACTATTATTATTATTATTATTATTATTATTATTATTATTATTATTATTATTATTATTATTATTATTATTATTATTATTATTATTATTATTGATGTTGTTGTTGTTGTTGTTGTTGTTGTTGTTGTTGTTGTTGTTGTTGTTATTATGTGGGAAAAATAGTCATAAGTCACCTTTTTCAGTGCTGTTGTGATTTCAAACAGTCACTAAACGAATGGTCGTAAATCAAGGACTACCTGTATAAGAAGCTAAATATAACTTTTTGGTATCAATCTAAAAAGCTACCTAGTCCAGCATCCTGTTTGTAACAGTAGTTAGCCATATACATCTAAAAACCATAGCTATCTTATGCTATTTGTTTCCTTGGTTTGCATTTTTTATGGAGTTTGCTTTCTTTCCTTTCCTTTGCTGTTTTTAACATTCCGCTATTTATTTATGTAAAGCATTTTTAACCTGTTCTCCCACTGAAAAAACTCCTAGAGTGACTTACAAAGATCAGGAATAAGACAGACTTGCTCCCTGGGGTTTACAGTCCTAAACTGAACTTTTGGCTGCTTTTTTCTCTGTTGTTAGCCACCCTGTGGGTTTTGCAAATAAGTGTAAGTAACACTGGATTCTTAACATTACATTTAGAACATGGGGCATCTGTAAATGATGGGCCTGGAATGAAAGTATGCCAAACATAGAACTGGAAAAAGACCTTGGATAAAAGTGACTTAGCCTACAAACCACATCTGTATCAACAATTGCTTCATTAAAGCCAGCAAGACAACTCTAGATTGAACATAAACAATTTGTGAAACTACTTCTAAGATCCCGTGAGGAAGGGATTAGGCTGCCAAACTAAGCCCAGGAGTATCTAGATTTGTATCCCCTTTCATAATGAACTAGACCATTTTTTTCTAACTTTTTTTCTAACTAACCTACTCATGGGTAAGATGCTGGGAAGATAAAGGAATGGTGGGGATGAAGAGAGAAATTGGTGATTCCCTGCAGAAAGATTAAGTTAAAAATCTAATTACATCATAAGGATGGCTTTCAGTGAAGGAAAAAAAGAGAGGCCAGTTGCCTCCATTCCAGACTATTTTCCGTGGGATTCAACATTTAGGAGGAATGGGAAGAAAGAGAATTGTTCCTCCTACTAATGTAAGTTCCCACTGATTCAAAAGTCATCAATAATATTATCGATGTACTGATATTATAATAATTAAGTAAGCCTGCTCTCCCCCTTGCCGCTCTTCATCCCTTAGCAGGGGAGGTCAGGATTCCTCACCGGGTTGCTGTTCCAATGTCCCATCACCATTTTGTGTAGACCGTTTAATCCAGGGGTGGGCAATTACAGATAGTCCTCAACTTACAACAGTTAATTCAATGACCTTACCTCAACCTGGCTCCATAAGTTGTGGGTACTCCAACACTGGAGGTTTTTAAGAAGAGATTGGACAACTATTTGTCTGGAATGGTACAGGATCTCCTGTTTGAGCAGAGAATTGAACTAGAAGACCTCCAAGGTCCCTTCTAACTTTTTTATTCTGTTATTAAGGAAGATCATAATCATCACACCCTAGTCACCCACAGTTTCTCCTCTGCCTCATATCTATAACTTCCCCATCATTTATTCCAGCACAGAACTGGGAACAAACTCCTCTCCTTTCTTTGTAGAAGGCTTTGCTATCTCTTCCCATACTGGCTGGCAAGGAATTCTTCAGCTCTTTCAGCCTTGCAAAACAATGAGGTTATTCTCCATTTAAGAAGTTGAAGTTCTGACATTTTATAAACTAGGCACAACTGTAAGTAAATTGACTAGGAATCTCCCTCTCTCTCTACACTTCAGATATCTAACTGAAAGTTGAGGCAAATGGGAACATTCAGGGGAATAGGTAGAAGCTTCATTCTTAGTATGGCTGGAGTGAGCAGTGCAATTCAGGTTGTGGTACTGATACCCTGAAAGGAGCAAAGGAATTCTTTCTAAGATAAAGACATCATAATATTAGAAAGGGTAATTGGTTCACATGAACCTCGAGGAATCCAGGAACTAAAGTTCTAACAGCATAATTAGCTTGGGGAATATATTGATCCCACTATAGTGAAAGGAATCAGCTCTGTAAAGCCAGAAAGGCAGCATACTACAAGTTATAATATTAGAGAAAGCAATTAAGAAAAGATATTGAATAAACACAAGAAAAGGTTTTATTGCACAAGAGGTTACAGTTAGGTAACAAGTTTTGGTCACCACGATGTAAAAAAGATGTCGAGACTCTAGAAAGGGTACAGAGAAGAGCAACAAAGATGATTAGGGGTCTGGAGGCTAAACCATATAGGGAATGGTTGCTGGAATTGGGTATGTGTAGTTTAATGAAGAGAAGGGTGAGGGGTGACATGATAGCAGTGTTCCAATATCTCAGGGGCTGCCACAAAGAAGAGGGAGTCAAGCTATTCTCCAAAGCACCTGAAAGCAGGACAAGAAGCAACGGATGGAAACTAGTCAAGGAGAGAAGCAACCTAGAACTAAGGAGAAACTTCCTGACAGTTAGAACAATTAACCAGTGGAACAACCTGCCTCCAGAAGTGGTGAATGCTGCAACACTGCAGGTTTTTAAGAAGAGACTGGACAGCCATTTGCCTGAAATGGTATAAGGTTTCCTGCCTGAGCAGGGGGTTGGACTAGATGACCTCCAAGGTCCCTTCCAACTTCATTATTATTATTATTATTATTGTTGTTGTTGTTGTTGTTATTGTTATTATTATTATTTGTAACTGGATTTTCTGCATCTTTATATTTTGACCAGTAGAAATCCAGAGGGTTAGAAAGAGGAACTGATAAAGAAGAGTTAACTTCTCTGCATCATATCCTCTAATGAAGGCTTCTATTTCCTTGTGGCTTCTACTGGCTAAAATTCAGAGACAAATGTTCTAAACATGTATTTTAATTTTCTTGTGTAGTTTGGCTCAATCCAACACCAACTCCTAGTAACTTCAAGAAAAAGATGCATTGACCCAGAGCACTCAGGACAAAAGTGAGGCTGGAGAAATATGCAGGGCTTAAAGAAGAACCAAGAAGGCATCAAGAGGAACCCAAGAGAAGCAATAATGCAAGCCAGCTGGCGAACTGCGTGTAGAAAATATGTCCTTTATTCACACTGCATTTAACTTTCCAAGACAATTCAGGAAAGTATTTTTCAGGCAATAAATAAATAAATAAATAAATAAAAATTCTAACTTTTGAGTCCTCACCATGACTTCCATGCGTGCCCTGCGCTCCTCTTCTTCTTTCTTCTTCCTCATATTCTCCAGATCTTGCTTAGCTTCTGTAAATGATTGCAGGAAGGTGTCAAAGATGCCAAAAAATTCATCTGGCTGCATCCTTCCCTCACTCTCTGCAAAATGCTTCAGTGCTTTGGCATACTGTTAAAGAAAGGGAAAAAGAAAAAAAAACTCCTGGCATTTAGAAGGAAAAGAATACAGCAAATGTTTATTAAGAAAAAAAATACTACGATCTGTTAAAGGAAGTGTTCAATTTCATGGAGACTGTACATTTTGTATTTTGTTTCTATCTTAGAGACACGTTCAAAATTCAAAAACCAGAAATGCTTCGTAATCAACAAGGATAAATGAGACATTTGTTCCATCCAAATTGTTACAGGTATGTGGATTTATTATATCCTCAGTACTGGAACTGACCAAAAAGCCTGGAATATACCTGTTCAGCAAAGTTTGCTAAATTTTATGATGTACTGGCAACTTAAACATAATCCCTAGATGTCTGCACATTGGGTAAAACCCTATGCAAAATCCTGAATTTATAATGTGCATTTCCCTTATGCAGAAAAAAACTGCATAGGAAAATACAAATATTAAGAAACGCTTCCAGGAAAAAAAAAGTTTATACTTCACAAAGTTGAATGCTAAGCATAAACAAATAGGCAAATTTGCACTCACACAGACGGATGTGGAGCAGCTCCAGGACTTGCATAGCAGAACATATTTTATGCACTGGGCAAAAAGTGAAGAGACTTCTATTCGACTGGAAGAAATCTTGACAATCATAAGCAGATTTAGCAGTTTTGTTAATTTCTGCCAAAATCGCACAAAATGATGAAACAGAATGCAATCGAATCCTGACTTATCACACAGACTTTCCAATGATTCCCGTTTGTTCTTCTAGTGAGTGAGCAGCTGGACAAACCAGGAACTCTCTGGCAAGGAAAGCCTCAAAACTAATTCCTAGTTTATTGTTCCATATAAACAAGAGATTGATGGAAAACTGGCTCAATGGAAAACTGACAACCCAGAGCTGTCCTTTCAGACATAATACTAAGCTATTTCTTTCTGATAAGCTTTAGGTATCTTGGTTGATCTTGCTGGGAAGAAGTGATAGGGCAGACAGGGGAACAATACTGCAGACTGGTGAACATGGCTCTTTCTTCTTTCTGGCATGCATAGAACCTACAAAAACTACAACTACATCAACAACATCAGTGCAACCTGGTGAGGAATTCAGCAGCTTGGCTAGCACCCCACTCTGGAACTGCTTTTAAAATGAAGCATTTTCATCCAAATGAGGAAAGTGTAGAAGTGGTGACCAACATGGTGGGGGAGTGTCTGAATTTTCTTTAAGATCTTTCCAGATACAAACCTTCAAAGCCATTATGGGATCTTTAGAATTCACCTATAGCCCATACCTAAATCTCAGATCCAAAATCTAACTTCCATGCCTCACACCAACAATCATCAACAGCCATATTGTTTTGTCTCTTTGTTAGGAAGAGCAAACCTATGACAGAATGAAGGCTGTCAGAGTTTGGATGTGGAATAACAGGCTTCAGTTTTCAGAAATTCTAATATTAAAGAAAAAATAGGTCTCGTTATTATAAATCAGTGGTTATTCAAACAAAACTTAAAAATGAGACCTCAATTAAGGCACAGTTTACATGACTACTTGCCCAGTGAGTGATTTAGCAGCACTGTTTTTTGAAGAAATGCTATTAAATGGGTGATTACTCATGGATAATATATACCTTTAAATCTTTAACAGTTTGAATGTTGACCTCTGCCTGGCACTGAGTCTACACAAATGATGTGTTTAGTGATCTTCCAATGTAAGTTAAGAAAGAAAGCCCATCTTACATTAGATCTTCAATAGCTTTTATAATGAAATCACCCACTGGCAGGTTCTGTCAACACTGGGATTTTAGGGAATCCTTTTCTTTCTATTATAATGCAGTTCTGTAGTTTAAAAGGCCTACTACATTCTTTTTTGTTAATTCGCTTCTGTTAACTCTACTGATCCCAAAATAATTTCCCTGTTACTGTTCACGTCTGGATACATCAATACAGTCTTCCTGTATCCATGGTTCTTGGTTGATCTCCATACTGTTCCCTACCTCCTTGCCTGATTTTTCTCTACAATGATTTCATTTCCCCAGTACCCAATAAAAATCCTTTAGGAATGATTAAGATGGCATCAAGCCCTGATCATCACTGTATAGCCTGGTAATGTGAACGACATACCCTTTTACTTTCTAACCCAAGAGATACAAATGTATTTTTGTTAAAATGAATATTTTTTCTCTCCAAGTTATCACTTCTTCATCTTATGACATAATAGGGCTGCAGACTTCAGTGCCAGCAATCCTCCTACCACCAAACCTTCCAGTCAATTCCTCTTTTTTGCCAAAGCAAATAGTTTAGGCAATTGTTCATTTTGTCAAGTTGTTTCAACAGAGGTAGAAAGAGGAACAGCATCACTCAATCACTGCTACTCCTGCCAATGAAATGAAGCAGCTGCAGAAATGCCATTACAAAAGGAAGTTTTGAGGGGGGAAAATGGGGGAAGAGGTCTTCTCAGACCAGAAGGAAAACACAATTATGGAAAATGTGCCAGATGGCAGAACTGTTATTTGAAGTGGTAAAGAAAAAGAATGACAAAATTTTTCAATTTCAGTTGAAAAATATATATTTTGCAATAATTTATTTTTTTTAAGTTCATGCATTCCCATCTTTCTTCTAGCTTTAAGTATTGTGTGTGTGTGTGCGCGCGCGCATGCGTCCATATGCATGCATGTATGTGTGTTGCAGAGGATTTCCTGTTTAAGGGTTCTCACAATTTAATAGCTATTGCAAGCACAATACTTCCCAGAATGCCTGAATTCAGCTGTTTGGATTCTGCATTGGCAAATCCAAAAGGAAGACAATAGTTTCATGTAGCAGTTGTGCACTGTTTAGGTTCTTGTGTCAAAGCTATTTTGACATACGCACAGATGATAAGTCACTGCTCATTGACTATATCACAATAAAAATGTTTTATACCACAGATGAACTGAAATGTGTGCATTAAATAAATAATGTAGATTGGATTCTTCAATCAATCACACCAAAACTGTCCAATGATCTGCAATCTTATGGATCTAACCTATGTTGAAATCATACTGCTTTGGCCATGTAGCTTAGCTTTCAACTGAAGAAAAGTGAAGTGATTTGTCACATAGGTACTCAGAAAGGGAGTGCATACACAAGCAGGATTAATAGCGGTACAATTTCCAAATGTATACAGCTGACCATGCTCAGAATGCCTTCTCAGACCTTCATACTCAACCAATAGAAGATATTGGGAGGAGAGGAGCCAATGTGTAAGAGAATAAGATGGCCTGCGTTAGAAAGGCCCAACAGAGGCTTCACTTTCTTAGGGTCTTGCGGAAGAACAGGGTAGAACAACAGCTAATGACCCTCTTTTACCGGTCTACTATAGAGAGCGTCCTCTCGTATGGTATTGTGGTTTGGTATGCTGGTCTGACAGCCGCAGACAGGAAAGTATTACAGAGGGTAGTGAGCACAACACAAGACATTGTGGGCTGTTCCCTGACACCACTGGATGACATCGCCAGGGCTCGTTGCCTTGGAAGAGTGAGGAAGATTCTCAGGGATGACTCACACCCTGGATGGTATCTCTTTACTCTCCTACCATCTGGTAGGAGATATAGGAATATAGCCAGCCGTACCAACAGGCTGAAAAATAGCTTTTATCCGTGGGCTGTTAGGCTTTTAAATGGGACATAATCTTATGCAGAATTGACTTGGGAGACCGGTGTGTGGTGTAGTTGGTTCACATGGTGTGGTAGGATGGAGGGTTTGTTGTCACTGTGTGTTGGGGGGAGAGAGCACGGGGGGAGGCTCAGCTAATCTCAATGTACACATGTTGTACTTTGACAATAAAGGTTTATTTATTTATGTGCAAATAATGTTTGGCTCCTCCAATTTTAGTCATTGCATGCATTAGCAAAATTCATAGGGGGAATCTAATCTGTCTTTCATCTATGATGATTGAAAGTTGTCAGTATGCCCTAGGAGCAAGACCATTTTTCCTGTTTTAAACAATATATTTTCAAAAATATACTTCCCCACCATTTAGGCCTTGGCATTTACTTTGCCAGATTCACATCCCGAAAGAGATGTGCTTCCACTCTAATGCTTCTTTATTAGCCTAATAACCAATCTTTGTGTTATGTGCCATTCATAAAAATCACACTTGTTGTTCATGTTCTGTTGCAAAACTGAAATGGAACAGTGTTGTGTATTTTACAGTATATAGTCTTGCATCCAACTTTACTGGCTAGCTGCAAATGTTTCTCTGGCATTGATAACACAACTTTGCCAATACAGACTCCACTGAGTCTGCAGAAGTTTGAGCCCATAGAAATACATCTGATTTGTTGTAACACCCACCTAATATTTTGAAAAAACTAAGGAATAGCTTAGATTCTGTTGGAGATAGAAGATTTAACATCCTAGGTCCACATGCAGTTCAGTATTTGCGGAGGAGTAATAGCTGTGCACTCTTCCAAAACTCAAACTAAGCTCCTTCAAGAACAGTAGATGTGTGCATACTATGAAAAGACATTAGGGAGTGATAAATTATTGGACATGTTATAGCAATTAGTATTAGGCTTCTCTTATTGAGAGCATTATGCTGGCAAATCTATGCTCAGCCACTTCCAGAAAAGATTGGCTTTGCTGTGCAAATACTTTTTAATTAGCTTAGCAGAAACAGGAACTCAATTTTCCTTCCCTAGTATGATTAAATCCTGTTTTGGATTAAAATAACTCTCTACTATCTTAATCCATACAATTCCAGAAAACAAATTGCACAATGTGTTGGAAAGACTAATAGCAATGGGAAAGACCATCTTTACGTTGAATCGGCACAGATAAATAGATAACTTTTCTATTTTAGGCTATATGTTTTGTTATAAGAAATGGGTCCTGACATTCATAAAGCTACTGTCCTACATGGGACAGTCCTTAGTATGTCAAAGAAATGTATTTTCCCCTTCCTCTGTGGATATTATTAAAGGTCACTATAAAGTTACACAGAGGTTCCTGTTTCATAGGAAAAAGAAGCACAATGACCACGTTATCAGGTAGGTTAAAAAAAGTGTTCATTAAAAGGACTCTGTGAAACATGGAAAGCTCAATGTCCACACTGTCCAATCAGATGTAGATTTCAGGCTGCAGTTAGAAGTTAAAAAAAAAGACTGTACTTCCATCTCTAATGTGCTAAAAAGGAAACACATACAGGTCATGGCTCAAATGTGGATCCCAAGGCAGTTGAAATCTGGTGAGGGAAAATTTTAGCTTAAGAATGATCTTTCTCTTCCCAGTTACTTTGGAAACTCAGTTCAGTCAACAGGTAACATTGCCACTAAAGCCAGGGCTTTTTGTTGAGAGTCTGTACATTTTGGCTCCTGTCCTTCACTGTTCCTTTCAGCTTGCCAGTTATATATTTTAGTCCTATGGGCTACGCAGTGCAGAAATAAATATTTATTTAAAAAAGATCAAGAAGAAAGGTCCTTTTAATAAAAAAAAAACCAAACAAAAAGTGAAGGGTCTGGGAAGCAAGGCCCTATGTACTCTAGGGTTCAAGTTAATACTATATTAGCCCAGAGCTAAAAGACAGATGTTTGACAGCTTGAAATAACATATTTGTTTCTTTAAGATAAAAAAATGACTTCCGAGTAAAACCATATAAAATACAATGCTTATTTTATTTTTATAACATTTTCGTTTCCTCATCTTCAAATGAAGAGTCTCATGTTTGCACTGACCTTGTGATGGCTACACTGCAAGACAAACTCTGTCCAAAACAGACCCTGACGGGAGAAGAGAGAGCTTTGGCATAATTTTCTAAAACAACAGAGAGAGCAAAACACTCTGTCCTGTCCCAGGATACAAAATATAACAGGACTGGATTTAGCAGCTGACTATTTCTGCTGCTTTGGCAAAGTTCAAATTGGGACCCGTGTAGTGGCATCAACAACCGAGACCACAACTGGGTGGACTACTGGTTTTTCTGAAATTACTCAGAGTCTGAAGACTTCATTTCATGGTGGCAAAATGTAGTCATCTTTCAGTGGATATAAACCAAGCTGGAAACCTATCACTTAATTGAACCACCCACCTTGTGAGAACAGAAGCAAAGAAACAGTAGCTGGTGAAGAAATGTCAGCTGTGCATGCTACTGCCATCCACAGTCTTCTTGTCCTCCTTCTTTATTTTCTTTTCAGAAATTGTTTATCTTATTTGTCTATTTGCACCGGCACGCCACAGGGCTGTGTGATTAGCCCCTACCTGTACTCTTTATACACTTATGATTGTGTATCATCTGACCCATCCACTGCGATAATCAAGTTCGCAGATGATACAACTGTGGTGGGTCTTATTACAGGTGGGGATGAGACAGCATATAGGGCAGAGGTACAAAAACTATCCATATGGTGTAGTAACAACAACTTGCACCTAAACATCAGCAAGACGAAAGAGATGGTGTTAGACTTCCGGAGAAAAAAGGAGGAACCTGCCCCACTTTACATCAGGGAGAACTGTGTAGAGAGAGTTTCCTCCTTTAAATTTCTGGGAGTCTACCTCTGTGAAGATCTGACCTGGAAAGTTAACACAACTCAGGTGGCTAGAAAGGCTCAACAGAGGCTTCACTTTCTTAGGGTCTTGCAGAAGAACAGGGTAGAACAACAGCTAATGACCCTTTTTTACCGGTCTACTATAGAGAGCGTCCTCTCGTATGGTATTGTGGTTTGGTATGCTGGTCTGACAGCCGCGGATAGAAAAGTATTACAGAGGGTAGTGAGCACAGCACAAGACATTGTGGGCTGTTCCCTGACACCACTGGATGACATCGCCAGGGCTCGTTGCCTTGGAAGAGTGAGGAAGATTCTCAGGGATGACTCACACCCTGGACGGTATCTCTTTACTCTCCTACCATCCGGTAGGAGATATAGGAATATAGCCAGCCGTACCAACAGGCTGAAAAATAGCTTTTATCCGTGGGCTGTTAGGCTTTTAAATGGGACATAATCTTATGCAGAATTGACTTGGGAGGCCGGTGTGTGGTGTAGTTGGTTCACATGGTGTGGTGGGATGGAGGGTTTGTTGTCACTGTGTGTTGGGGGGAGAGAGCACGGGGGGAGGCTCAGCTAATCTCAATGTACACATGTTGTACTTTGACAATAAAGGTTTATTATTTATTATTATTATTATTATTATTAATTCTTTGTTCTCTTTTCCATCTGAGATGTGTCTTCTTAGACTTATCATAACTAAATCTTTGCTACACAGACACAAATTTGGTCTACACAATAATATTTTGTATTGGCTTTCATTCTTCTCTTACGTATTTTGTGGCTGACAAACTTTTTGCCCATATGAATGAGTAGGACTTTTTGAAGGGAATGTTTTATTGATGAATAGCCCAGACCAGGGGTAGGCAACCTTGGCTCTTTTATGACTCGTGGACTTCAACTCCCAGAATTCCTGAGCCAGCCATGCTGGCTCAGGAATTCTGGGAGTTGAAGTCCACGAGTCATAAAAGAGCCAAGGTTGCCTACCCCTGGCCCAGACTAACTCCACCTCTTTTTTTCCTTCCAAGATAAAGATATTCCTACCAAGAGCTGCATGTAGGTGCAGGAATATATGAACAATTAAAACTGACTGATCATTGTTATTGTTGTTTGTTGTTGTTAGCTGCGAAGTCGTGTCCGACCCATTGTGACCCCATGGACAATGTTCCTCCAGGCCTTCCTGTCACATAATACTGTACTTCCTTTTAAAGGAGTGGAAAATGCTAACAATTTTAGCCACCACTAAACTGTGGTGGGATTACAATGGCTCAGGAAGAATTTTCAGTAAGAAAGAAAGGATGAGATGGCTTAAGGTGATCAAAGGCCAGACCCTTAGAAACTGAGGCCAATTAGGGTTGCCAGGCTGTCACATTAATAGCGCAACCTATATAGAAAGACCTCTGAACTGTAAGCTTGAAGGTAAGAATTATCTTGTTTTTACTTTTCTGTATGCTGCGTACTTCTCAGAATAAAAAAAGAAAGTAAACTACCGGTATGTACATGATGATGTAAATCAATCTGTAATAAGTTAAATCTGGATTAGAGCCACACATCAAACAACACATAGGAAGAATAGCAGGTCAGAGAACAGATAGCTAATTCTGTTTTTGTGTGCTTGTTATGAGATGTGATGGTGCAGTTCAAAGGAATCATGCTACACTGAGAAACAGCTAGGGGGTCTTCAAAATGGGGCTGAAATTAAGTTCCAAGAACAGAACCTTCACAAGTTACAAACAAACTCCTCCCCTCTGCTCTAATAAATAAAGCAATTAAAATCAAAACTGGCCATCACAAAATCTAATAACCAAATAGTAATAGGATTTCTGTCTTTTTTTTAACATCACATTTTCTCTTTTATGCTAGCATAAAGGAGAAAAAAGGAACAATATACTTACCTTGTTTAACAGTCTTTATTACTTTAGCAAAGAAGGAAAAAATGCCATTCTCACACCTTATTTGCATTATGACATATTCTTCAAACATTTTCATGCTGTTGTAACTTTTCTTTATCGGTTTCTTCCTCACCCTCAGGACTTATGGGCATAGTGCCAACTTCTAGTCCGGAGCAAATAATAATCTATTCTCTAGTTAAGTTAAAAGCAGCCTTTGGGGACATGAAATACAGCAGTTCAGAAGGAAGTGTACTGTTTAGATTGGGGTAATATGCTAGGAAGTTGGCAATATGTTCCTGCTTTTCTTGGAACAAGAACAATACAGATCACACCAATAATTTATATATCTATATTCTTTGCTTTTAATCCTTTATTTACTCATCAGAAGCAGCCTACGACAGGTTCACTTGGATAGTTTGATTACATTAGCCAGTAAGATCACCACCACCCTTCCTGAGGAGTGGGGAAGACTTAGATAAAGAAATGAAAGCATAACATATTCAATCATAAAGGTAGAATTCCTTAGGTTGTTGAAATATGACAGCAGACCCATTTTTAATCAACTGTATTAACTGTATTAACTGAACTGAACTTGTGTACTTGATGAAATCAATATTTCAGATCAATTATCTATGGCAGGAGTTCTGAAACTCTGCAATATTGTGATTCCCCTCAAAATCAATAAAAGTAGATTTCACTGGAGTTGGGGTTGGGCAAGAAATAAATCTACGACTTATTTTTAACAATTACATTCTGATCTGTAAATCAGGTAAAACAGTGACAGAACCATACACTTTTTAAAACAAAAATGTTTCATTGGAAATAAGTATCTTACTTCCTAAAGGTGCCATAGCAAGTGGATGTCTTGCTGGCTTTGTGGGAGCAATCACCACTGAATGCTGGATCTGAGTTGGCCTAATCTCTCCAGAACAAAGGGGAGATCCTTGAGATCATCCATGTGACTCTGGACAGCCACGCCTTATGAGCAGATCATGAAAACTGTTTTCATAGTCAGCTTATAATTGAAGTGGTTGTGAGTTGGGATTTATATCAAGCTCAAACTTGCAAAACTACCTTTATGGACATTATGCTTAATCACTTTTTATTTATTTATTTTTAAATGCATATTGGAGAGATTAAGATTCTTCAGACTGGGAAGGTGTTACTATATTCATCAGGTGAGTTCCCTTCTCCTTAAAAGATAATGATGTAAATTTGATACTGAAAGTTTTAAGAATATATTATTATTTTTGAATATATAGCAAAATTTAATAGTGGATTAAGGGTCCAGAGGAATTTGGAATTACAGCTTTGAAATATTTAGGAGACACTTTGTCATGGGAAAATGAGGACTGTTTTCACTTTGATCTATTCCAATTTAGAGGTCCCCCAATTCAGTTCAACGCTTAATCCAAAGCAGGACAAGATCACTCTCAGTGACTGAGAATGAATGAGATTTAGAAACAAACAAGGATAACAAGAAAATGTCTTGAAAGGGCTTATTTGTAGAACTGAAAGTCCAGATTTATTTATTCTACTGCCTGGTGAAAATGACTATTCCCATGAAATACTGATTGAAAAAAATAAATAAAAGTATTTCTTACCTTATCCCTTGCATCATTCAGTAGGTCTTCCAGCTCAGAAAAACTAAAACTGGCTACTGTAATAAAGTCGCTCATGACCGGGACAAACTTATCACCTGGTTCTCGCATACGCCTCTTCTGATAATCTAGCTCCTAAGGAAAGAAAAAAAAATGGAACAGATAATGGGTAGCTAGCAAGATAAGTAACAATATCAACACTTAAAGAACACTTGGAAGAAACACTGAAAAATGGCAACTGAGCCCATTTAAAAATAATTCCCATATCCAAATCATCAGCTTGGTTTAACCAGAATTAATGAAAACCACAATTGGTTAAGTTCACACATCACACCAAACCAGAAGTGGATGACCAGTTTCTTTTGCTTCAAAAGCTGTAGGAGGCATGTCCTGAGACACAGTGATGTTGTCTTGCCTTCTGGTGCTTCGGATAATAAGCCGACCCCCTCCTCTTTGTGGCAGCCCCTCAAATACTGGAATATTGCTATCATGTCACCCCTAGACTTTCTTTTCTCTAGACTAGCCATACCAAATTCCTGCAACTGTTCTTCATATGTTTTTTTTTGTCTCCAGGTCTTTAAACATCTTAGTTGCTCCAGAAAGCTTGCTACCACGCAATATCGCTTTACTTTTCTTTCCAGTTTTGACAACATGATAGATCCCATCCTACTATGATTCAGGTTGTCTGAACGTTTCTTAAAAAAAAAAAACCTTGCAAATATTCTGAATGACCTCAGGAGGTCAGTCAAGGACAATTTCAAACATAGTTGTTATCCCCTTCTTTGCAAGACTGTTGCTTCCTAGCAAAGTTTACCACTTAAATTTACTCACTTAAATTCTAACTTCTGCATAGCCTTCATTTACTTAGAACAGAACATTAATTTCTACCACCATCATTCCAACAAATTAGAATAATAACTCATTAGATTTTGAGGTTACGTTGGCTGCTCTTGTCACATTTGTTTTCCTTAAAATGAAGGTTTTGCCAGAGGACTCCACTAAAAGTTTGCAAATTGATCTCATGACTCAAATTTGACACAATAGTAGTTTAAGAGTGCAGATTAAGGAGAACTGGATTGAATCTCACTTGATCCCATCCATCCCACACAATTTTATTTACCCCACAAGTTTTTAAGGTGATCTCTTTGTGTATTGATCCTGGAGAAAAATGGATTTATAAACAAGCATTAAGAATTTGATTTCACGAAAAAGAAGGTGAAGGATCCGATTATAATTAAGGCAGGAAATCCAGAAAATTGTAGAATTAGAGTAAGCTGCCTATACCTTTAACAACTTGGTTTATCTAACTCATTATTGCCTACTTTGACTAACAATGAGTATCTGGGTATTAAGATACATGCCTATGCCACTTCTAACGAATCCTGAGGCTTGACTTTGGATCCATTAGCACATCTTTATCCAAGCAACAGGACTTCGTTCCCCAATGCTACAACAGTATTTTGTTTGGCAATTATTAGGCATTGCTTCTTTTTATCTACTCCTCTGTTCTTTTCCTGTAAGCTGAGGTAGCAAATATTGATGGCTTTCTTACAATCATGGCTTATTGATTGCTTTCAGTTTTGACTGGAATAAGCACCTTTGGAGGACATTGTTTAGAACATTGTTTATTTTATCCCTTGCCTTGAGGAAAAGCTTAGAAACCAACACTGCATTGTTATAGACAGCACCCAACTTAAGACATGTGTTTAAAAATCCTGCTTTCTACTGTTTGTCAAACGGTTTTACAGTGAAGTCAATCCCATAAAAGCTACAAATGCCATTGGCAGGAGAGCTGATGCCTTGGCAGCAATCCTGATAAAGAGAAGTGAGGGTGTACAGCTTTCCATTTTGATTTACTTTGCTTTGCTGGCTGTAGTCTGTGAAGTTTCTCAAAGCTAGGCTCACATCTCATTTTTAAATGGTGCTGCCAGCCCTGGGAAGCGACGGATTACAAAGTGCCTCTGTGAGCAGCTGACTGTAAACCTATTTTTAGTCTGATGTTTGTAAGAAGGGGCCTTGAAGAACTCTTTCCACTGTCAGTGTTAGAACTGTGGTGAGAACATGTTGGAATGCAGTCAACAGTTGCGCCTTTTTTTTCTCCCTTTCCCTGTCATCTCCTCCCAACAACAGCCTTCTATTGTTGTTGCAGTGCTACTTTTTACATACCCCCAAAAGAGTGAAATGAATGAGCTACACAGGGAGATGTTGGCTGCCAAGTTTTATAATAATCATAAAGTGATATGGGAGGGAAAGGAACTGGTGCATGAATGGGATAAAATGCTTGGCCAAGAAGAAAGGGGAAGGTACTACAAGGACGCTGGCTAAGTTGGGAGTAAGTGGTTTGCCATTCAAGAATTGCATCTTGCAATCTCATGCTTTTATGAAATAGCCATCAAAGAGTTGCTGGGACACAAAGATCTTTCTGCCTGTTCTGGAAGATGGGCCTAGAAAAGAGAATTTGTCAAGCAGTAAACTTGACAGTGGAATTTGGAATGAATTACAAAATTTACTCTGAACGTTAAGTTAAAAGGAAGTTTGAGTGGGTCTAACAGGGACTAAAGATGCTTGGAAATAATGTAAATCCCTGATCTGTAATACTGTAAGGTGTATTATCCTTCAATAGAAGCAAGGAATTGATGCCACTCCCAGTTTACTTGCAGCTAATCATTTTAAACTTTATTATTAGACAAGGAGGTCTTTACCCATTTTTTCACAAGTGAGGACTAATTTAAGTGAGAGGTGAGTCCTCATTTATATGGTCAAAAAACCTGCTAAATAACTTTTTGTCTAACAGTAAGGATTAAAATGCCATTTGTAGATAAACAGAACAGCAGCAAATAAAAATGATTTAATTCAATCAGTTGAAATCTCACAGCGGAAGAAGGGAGTGAAAACAAGGAACTGTTATAACTTTCCCATATAACCATTCTTCCTAAGTAACCTCACAAGGGGAGCATGGTATTTATAGCTCTAAGAAAAAAGTGCTATTCTGTACTTTGGATATATCCTGTCTACTAATACAGAGCACCAGCAAAGGCTACTTCATCCATTATATGGTAATAATAATAATAATAATAATAATAATAATAATAATAATAATAATAATAATAATAATAATAATAATAATAATAATTTAATTTGTATACCGCCCTTCTCCCGAAGGACTCAGGGCGGTGAACAGGGCAATACATAATAAAAAACAGGATACAAAAATTAAAAAGTGATTAAACAACTATGCCCGTAGTAATTGATACATATTAAAAATTAAAACTAATTATAAAAAACCCAACCCCATCCCGTCAGACCAGGCCAGCTTGTTCAAAAAAGAAGGTTTTGAGATCGCGCCAGAAGGAGCGAAGGTCGGGGGCCATCCGGAGCTCAACCGGTAAGCGGTTCCATAGGTCTGGCGCACCCACAGAGAACGCCCTCCCCCTGGGGGCCACCAATCGGCATTCTTTGATCGGAGGCACCCTGAGGAGGCCCTCTCTGTGGGAGCGCACTGGATGGAGGGAAGTTGACGCCGGCCGCAGGTGTTGCCGTAGGTAATCCGGACCCATGCCATGAAGGGCTTTGTAAGTCATCACTTACAAACATGAAGTAAAAATGGAGTAAAGCTTAGCATTAACATTTCATTGTTCTATCTCCAGACGACTGCACCAACTCTCTTAAGGACATTACTGAAAAAAAGTGTTTGCAGTCAAGTAATTCAGCAAGAGAAAATAAATAAAATGATAAGCCTCTAAAATGCTCTCAACTTGCTGCAAATATTTAATCTTAAGAGCATGTTTGATATTGCAAACTAATCTAGTAGTATCAAGTCACAGGCAAGAAGCATGACTAAAGGAAGGCCACACAGAAGGCCCAAGACAGATAAAATGAGAAAGAAGATGTTACTGGCTGCAGCTCCTACCCGCAGTTCATGCATTTGCAATACCCTAAAGAATCCTGTATGACTAAGTCTTTCTGTTTGCAAAAGCTGGCTGGCTCCATTCCTTATGAGTTCAGTGTGATCCCACAGAAATTATCCCAGAGCCTGTGCAACTAATTCAGAAAATAGAAAGACTATTCAAAGACTGAGCTACTCCCTAGAAGACAAGGTTGCAATATTCCAAACCCTTATTTTAAAAACAAATTACAATGGATTTTTCCCCCTACACAATTGGTATGCAAGAACTATAGAAAATCCAGAAATGGCATGAAATGCCATGGTTCATTTGCCTGCAGAAAGGGAGATAAACGAGTCCTGCCTGACAATCTGAATAAATGCCAACCACCTTTGGACTGATCTTAGAGAGCTCCCTACAATCTATGCAACTATATCACATACAAGGTTCTGTTAAGACATTAAAAGGGGAAAATGCATTCTACTGGGGAAAAAGAATCGTGTTTAAAGGCTTTGAGTAGGAAGCAGTTGTGTTTACTTCAACTGGCTTAAAACTATATGATAGCCTTCCCCCATTGGGGGCCCCACTAGGTGTGTTGGACTTCAGTCATTCCAGTAACTCAATAATTCTGTGGAATAAAAGATTGATACATGTGAAGAGTACTGGGTTGGGTAAGGCTGTCCAGCAAGGTGGCTATCTCCTTTCAGACTTGCTCTGCCTGCTCTCTCCCTACTTGGCAATCATTCTGGCAGGTAATAAATGCCTTAATTCTTAGACTACACCCTGCCTGTGTAAACCTGTCCAAAGAGACCACATCTAACACCTGCTCAGAGACTAAAAGTCTCTGAAAGAAGAAAAAAGTTTTCAACATTTGAATCAGCACCGTTTATCAAATTGCCGTTCCCCTGCTCACAGCCCAGATCAAACAAACTTCCCTGCACATCTGTTAATATCATCACATCAGCTTTCGCAAGAGATATAGGGGTGAGGGCTAGGGAATGGTCTCAGAGAAACAGGCTTTAGCTTGACAAGGAAGAAAAGCTCCTTCTTCTCCCAATAAAACACCCTGGTGGGCATTTTTAAAGTAGTGTGTTTAGAAACTATGACATACTTACAGCTTCAACAGCTTTCAAACCAGTCTTTATATTATTAACTTCTTTCTCCAATTCCACTAGACTGCAAGGAGACAGAGAGAGAGAGAGAGTGGTTTAAAAACAAAAGTGCAATGTTATAAGGATGGTAGAGGAACTGCTGAAGTAAAGACAACCATCTGTCCTTCCAGTATCATATTTTCCCCCCAACACCAGCCCCCCAGCAGATACTAGCGGAGCAGAGAGACATGTCCATTCTGCTGTTCACTGGCTTTTAAGAGAACACTTTGATTCTTCAAAAATGTGAGATTTGGCCTCAGATAGCTGCACATAGGAGGCAGGCTACCAGAGCTATGACAACTAAGCCTTTTCATCTGACCAGCTTAAAGGAAGTACAGCAGTCCTTGTTTGCTGTTATTTGGTGTTCTTGTGTTTATTTAGTTGATTCCATGTTGATTAATTTCTAAAAATAAAAATAACTTTGTTGCCAGTCACTCTAAGCACCTATTGTGGAAAGGCATGATAGAAATGATATTCATTAATTGTTAATTGCTTAAAAGACAAAAGAAGGTAGCTCCAGGAGCTCCATCTGACTCAGATCATAAATACTCCTTATACCAAGAATTAACTATTTCTTAGGGCTGTGCGTGCTCTCAAATTGATTTGGAAATGGTGTTTCCAAAAGCAAAGGATAGGAACAGCATTTATTTAAAACAGCTGTAACCCTTTTAGTCTTCTGTGCCAGTATAAAAAGATACAGTTGCTTTAATAGACATTTCATTAAAGTTGCTGCCTGCTTATTTAGTTTTTTTAAAGCATGCTGTCAGAGATAGTAACATTCAACCATGTCTGGATTGAGATCAGAAAGCATGGACATACTGCAAATGCTTTCATCAGCTTTGCAATTTCTCTGCTGTTCCTAGGTGCCACTTCAAGTATTTATTTTTTTTAATCTTTAATTTCTTCTTACACTGAACCTTAGAATGGAAGTCTTGGGGAGCAATTTCCTGACAGAATGATTGATTACTCAAAAGACATGCCTTCAGAAGTTGTGAGTGCTGGAAGTGCTCTGAAGAGATAGGCACATATTTCCATACGTGGTGGTCTTGCAGTAAAACACAAAAATTTTGGAAAATGATTTGGATTTGGCTGAAAGAAATACTAAAACAAGATATTGAGTTTAGTCCAGAACTTTTCTTGTTGGGAATTACGAAAGAGAAATATCCTAAAGATGTGTTATATTTGATGATCCATATTATCACAGCAGCTAGAATGTCATTTGCGCAAAAATGGAAAAAGAATGAGATCCCAGGAGAAAAAGAGGTTATTAGGAAAATTTGGGTTTGCGCAGAAATGGACAAACTAACTTTGGAACTAAAGAATAAAGATCAATCAGATTATTATAGAATTTGGAACAAATTGTATCTTTGGAGGGATAAAAAGAAAGGTCTCTAATAGGTTTTACAGACTAGCTCATTGTCTTAAATATTGTGTTATTTCACTGATTTGTAATTTAAGTGTATTTAAGTGTATCTTTGATGTACATATATACATGTATATATATATATTTGAGCATTGTAGACAAGAAGGCTTGTCAGCCCGCTGGTACTGTGTCCAATGTTTTTAAACAATAAACTTAATAAAAAATTTTTAAAAAAAGAAGTTGTGAGTGCTCCAATACTGGACGTTTTTAAGAAGAGATTGGACAACCACTTGTCTGAAATGAAATTGTATTGGGCCTCCTACTTGAGCATGGGATTGGACTAGAAGACATACATGGTCCCTTCCAACTCTGTTATTCTATTAAACAGTCCAGCACTACTGTTAAGTGTATTTTAGAATTTTGAATGGGAAAAATAACAATAGAAGTTACTGTTGGCCATCATATAAACTTCAGAAAACTAATACAATAACCTTCAGTACTTATTATAGATATTTTTCCCTAGATAAATGCTGCTTGGACTTAATACTGGCTATTCTTTGGTATCCCCCACCCCAGATCTGCTATAGGAATTGTGGCAGAAATGTGTTTTATCCATAACCTACTTATCCACCTATTGAATCTCAATGTATTTTTGTGATGCATTTTTGATATTTTTCCTGATTTAATTATACTTTATCTAGGTTATATTATGCTGCTTCCTTGCGCTTGTTAAATTAATACATTTTGATCATTATTTTTTTCCCTAGAAGTAGAAGGGTTACACATTAGCATATAAAATGAAGTTAATGTTTGGAATACCAACACTGTATATCGGATACCCAATTCATGCATGAGCTAAAACCAGAACTGTGTATGAAATAAGCGCAATTCAAAACATCGACATACAATTGCAGAGAACCACACTATGAATCAAACAACATCTTTAAATTAGTGAAAAGGGATAACTGGAACAGGAACTTACAAAATTTAAGGTATCCTTTACTGATGTAACTGATTGCTATTGTTAATTTTATGTAAAAAATAATCCTGGCTTTCAGTTTCATCAATGGTCACATTTTGTTATCTGTTTTTCTACCAAACCCAAGTGATCAAAAGCTACTAAAGTTATTGTGAGAATGCTCTGATATTATCATAAGGCTTTGGTTCTTCTTTGATTCATAATTCTGTAATATTTTAAGCACTAAAGACTAAACAACATATTTAAAAGATATTGAGATGGATGTACAATTTTGATATTATTCACCTGACAAATGTTCTCTTTGGGATATTCTCATTTTAAAAAGCAGGTAAAATATGCTTTCTTTGTATGTAATTCATGGGCTACTAAGGATATTAATATTTATTACATCTTTAATTATTCAATATTAATCTATAAATTAATGTATTGCCAATCCAATTGTTATGGCCCATCTCATCCTGGGCACTTTTGTTAGATCATTTCCTGTTTAGAATTACATACCCTGAAATAAAATATTTATGCTCAGCAAATACTCAAGAATATTACTCATTATTAACTGAGTGAATTACAGAGGTATTCACTAATTAAAAGTCGAAGACTCTTGTGGTCAAGCACCTGAAAATGATTTTCTAAAGTTCATTATATTTTTGACTGATAATTATGATATTTGCTTCTGTTTATGTCCCGTTTACACAGAATGCTGATCTATAGACCACAAACACATCTCATCATAATAGCCCATTATTACTTTAGCAGCAGCACCACTTTATTTATTTATAAAGTATCAGTTTAATATCTGATATGTTCTCATTATACATTGCCTAGAGTTGCTCTGTGAGTGAGAGGGGTAGTCAAATGTAGGCTCTACCCATCTCATAGAATAATTCTGGGCAGAGCTGCAATGAGAACATATCAGATATTAAACTGGTAAGAACAGATAATACACTTGATCTTAGCCAAATGGAAAGAAATGATACTTACTTGACTTTTGCTGCTTCCGGAAGATTTTGCAGTTCAGACTGTATGTCAAGCACATTTAGGTAATTCTTTTCAAAGATCATTATCAAGTAATGCAATAATGTAATATTCCTAAGAGAAATAGGTATGAAAGAGACAGGATATGAGATCATAAGGGTAATCACCATGCTTTATCTGAAAAGCTTAAAATGAAATCAAACTCTTAGTCTAACATCCACATTTTTAAAATAAAATTGCTGTAATAGCTACTTCCCCAGGCTTTTGGGTCAGGCTAAGTAGAGTCTTCAGTCTGAGGAGCTACAGTATATTTCAACTCTGATTGCCATTTTATTGTTTTGATGGGGTTTAATGGTAAGTATTGTTTCTTACTTGGTTTGATTTCTCTTCCCTTTTTGGACACCACCCAAGTCATTTTATTTGACCAAGCAACCATGTAAATGCTTTTATTAATTTAATATTTCACATGTTTTGTGCTAAAGCAAAAGTGAGGAAAATTTTGTCTTCAGATGTGATGTGTATGATGACTGCCAGCACCCTTGACATTCTAGCAGCTGCATTTCAACAACATCTGGTGGACTAGATGTTCCCACCTCTGCCCTGAAGGCTCAAATGATTATTTGCAAATGACTCAACAACAGAAGCAACACTGTACAAAGTACAAAGGTCTCCCAGCAAAACACCCCAAGCCTCCAAGAAGACTATTCAATGGCTATATTGTTTTGTTTGTGCGTGTAATTTCCAAACGAAGAGTCCTGCCTTTGCTCAGATCCCTGAGATAGTTTTCATTTGGGGATGCAAGTTCCTATCTCCTGTACCCCATTCCCCAGCTGTGGAAAGTGGAACAATTTGGAAGAGCAGGAAAGAGGTGCTGACAATGTGGCTTAGAAAAATTAATCTTCCTAATAGCCGTCAAGAGAAGCTGACTTCCTTTCTTCTTTTAAAATAACATTTTTATGCTGCAAACCCCACCTCCCCAACAAGTTCACTCCTAGTGATATGGAAGGATGGTAGATACATCTATGGATGCTCTCAAAATGAAAAACAAAACATTTCTTTCTAATCATCAATTGTCATTGGATAGAAGCACTGTGGAGTAAAACAGCTACAGAGATCATGAACCATCACTAGCTTCTTGTAGCAGCAAAGACAATTCCAAAAGAAAGTGCTGGCTATTTATACAAAGAGAAAATACTCTGCCTCTTAGATTTGAAATAGTTTACTATCCCCTGAAAATGTGTTGGGCTTCTTTGTAAACTCCCATGAGTGTACTAAAAAATTTCATCCCAAAATTGCACACATACCATTAATAATTTTAGCCTTGCAAATATTTTTTTTCAGTTTTAAAAACATTGCTGTCTTTTACTTCTACCTAGAGCAACTGTCGTTATATTTCAAGACTAGCAGAAGTATCCTTCTGATACAAAGCTATTTTCTCTGTTTCAAGCTTGCGCCAAAATTAACTATATGGACTGTAACCACTTTTAATGTAAAATCTTTTCAGATGTGGGTGCTTATATATGATGTACAAAATTAATAGGCTGAATTTTAATTGCTTTTTTATATTACGAAAACTCCCTTGAAACTTTTTTTTTAACTGAAGTACAGTATTGAAGATTTATCATCAGTAAGTGAACGTACTTATCTATGCTAGATTTGGTGTCTGCAATCTTATTCAGGCTAGAAACCTTAAAGCCATATGCATTTCCTCTTTGTCCCTTGTTCATGTAATTGCCAAAGGCCAACACAACCTCTAAGAGCTGCTTCAGGTGCTTGCTGCGGATGAGCTCTCTGGAAGCCAGGAGAATAGCTGAAAGAAACAAGAAGTGCCCTTAGAGTGAGGATCTGGAATGATGATGGTTGAAAGGGAAAATGTAGGGGAGGGATCTCCCTAACAATGCATACTACATTTTTCTAAAGCCAAAGCTCCTCTCTCACTTTTCAATGCAGGAAGTGCAATACTGAATGTGGAAATAGTCCACTGAATGTGTTTGTTTGGGTGGTTTTAATTCTGCAGAAAAGCTTTTGGGAGACGCAGGTCTTTCACTAAAGAGATTTTGCATTACAAATCAGGATGCATACAGCAAAAGTAGGTAACCTGCACTCCCTGCCTGCTCCATCCTCAACCCTCTCATTGCTACTAGGAAATGAGATTGTCAAGCTTTCTTCTACAATAATCTTGATGCACCCCCCCAGGACTGTTAAGCTCCAACCAACCCGCCAAGACTGTGGGTTCCTGCCAAAGAGCTAGAAAATTCAGGCTGTTCAGTTCATAGCACAAACTACAGTGGCACTGATTTTCTTCTGCTTAAGCCTCTGACACCTGAAATATGCTACTGTTTGTAAAGAATATAACTTACCTTCCACTTTTGGCTTAGCTTCAGCAAGCCTCTCTGGAAACTTCTTCTTAAAGAATAATGCCTGAAGTCTTTGTTGGTAGTGGTCAATCCTAGAAAGAAAGGAGCCAGATATCTGAGCTGCAATTCAATAGGTCTTTCAGCAAAACAGAATACCTGTAAGACCAATCCATTTTACATTCAATGTCTATTTTATTACTAGAACAAGAGAAATTCCTGAATATAAAAAAATGCTATCAGCTGCTCTGCCTGGAAACAATGTCTTGCAGCCAAGGATCAATCATGTATTTGTATTTCCCTAAAGAAGAAAAGATATTGAGGAAAAAGAGGAGGAAGAAGTTTCTGGTTCAATGAAAGAAATATTTTCCCAGTATATTTCCAGTATTTTACACAAGGGTCACTCTTAACATCACTAACCTGAGCCTCAAGCTTCCCAATTCCACTACACATCATAACAATTCACACGGGGTAGAGTCTGTTACTCAAATGCATGATATTTTAATATAATTTAGACAGAAAAAGCAGGTGATAGAATTTCATTGACAAACACAGCTATGGAATCACTAAGAATTTCCAAACTACAATGATATTATTTGAAATATTATACTGTATCTGCCATTCCCATCTGGGTATTTTTCAACTTATTAGATTTAACTTCCATAATTGTGAGTTAGCAAGGTCATATTGTCTAAGAATTATGAGGGCTATATTCTTCTGTAAAAAGGTAAAGGAGTCCTTGTGGATTTTACTCTGCTTGGCGTTGCTGACTGCGAGGGGTGGTGCTCATCTCCATTTCAATGCCACTGAGCCAGCACCATCCAAAGACTTTTCCGCTGTCATGTGGCTAGCATGACATCACGGAGCTCTGTTACCTTCCCACCTAAGTGGTACCTACTTATCTACTTGCGTTTGCATGCTTTCGAACTGCTAGGTGGGCAGGAGCTGGGGTGAGGATGTGAGCTCACCCTGTTTTATGGCACTCAGATCTTGAACCTGAGTTGCTGTCAAACCCAGCATCTTAATCACTCAGCCAGCATCCCCATGTTCTTCTATAGAAAAAGTTAATTTACATTATTATATTCCCTCCCTTTCTCTCTTCTTTGTATTCTCCATCACATGCAAACAGACCTAAGTATACACATATATGCACCTGCTCATTTCATAGAGAAAACGATCTGCTCTCGCCATGCGATCAATTTCATGCTTATGTTCTTCCAACAGGTCAATATCACTCTTCTCTGGAACAAACTTCAGTAGCTGGAACATCAAAAGTGTTTTTTTTAAAACAACAACAATACAGACAATATGAAACAACCAACCAGACAGGGAGATTGACAGCATAAAAATGAACAAAAAGATTGGTATTGAAAGTGCTGGCCTACATCCTGCTGTAATAGTATTTTTGAACCAATGCATCTGAAGTAATTAATCTTCCTGAAACATTTGCTTGATTCTTTGTCTTCCTACTGTGACTTTATTACATACTTCACAATTCCATGTAGGATATCTCACTTCCAGCTACTATTTGCTGGGTATCTTGTTGACATTTAATAAAGAACTTCTTTGACATACAAGGCCTTTCAGAGTGTAGCACTGTAAATAAAGCACTAAAAGTGTTCTTCCCATTCTTCCTCCAATACAAAGTTCTGTCTATTCTCCCCTCCATCCCCTCCAGCACATTACTAAAATGGCTGCTCAGAAACATAATGAACAATGTCGATATGACTAGATTTATAGGGTGCTCATTCAAAGTTTGAACTCAAAATACAGCTCATTCAGCAACAGATTTTTTTTTCATCTATCTGGTGTGATTAAGGCTTGGTTTCACACATCCAATTGCCACTTCCATAATATGCTGGAGGATCAGCCTAGTTTATATGCTTTTTTACCAATTCATTAATTATCCCAAGGAGTAGTTTAACTGTTACTGGGCCACAGATGAGCTATTGGCAATGGAAGACATCTATTGCAAAAGTGAAAAAAATGTGTACAGGTAAAATCAGAGATTCAGACAGCACAGACTCATCCCCAACAACCTGCGCCTGTCTTCAACAGTGAAGGGACACAGGGCAGAAAACATCTTGCAGCCAAGAAGGCTCCACACACATTTGCACCTCACAGGTGACCCTGAGGACACAGGTAAACCTCCAAAATGATTTCAACGGCTCTCTAAAAAGAATGCAAATGACCAGCTGTCTGCAAAGAATGTACATAAATCCTTCCATTGCCCACCATCCAGTCAGAGCTGAAGAAGCTTCTTGGATGAGAAGCAAAACTTCTTCAAAAGAAACACAAGAAAGTCCAGTTGCCTCCTGAAAAAAAAGCACCTTTGGGATAAACCATGACCTGGATGAGTGAAAATCTCCATAGACAGGTAAAATAAAGGTTAATTATACAGGTGTCCTCGACTTACAGCCACAATTGAGCCCAACATTTCTGTTGTTAAGTGAGACATTTGTTAAATGCATTTTGCCCCATTTTACGACTTTTCTTGTCACAGTTGTTAAGTGAGTCACCGCAGTTAATAAGTTAGTAAACTGGTTGTTAGATGAATCTGGCTTCTCCACTGACTTTGCTTGTCAGAAGGTTGCAAATATTGGTCATAAATGTGAGTCTGAATTTTGATCACTGAGGATAGAGATACTACAAAGGTCCTCTGAAAAATGGCCATAAGTCACATTTTTCAGTGCCATTGTAACTTTGTTTTTTTTTATAAAATTTTTATTGATTTTTTTCATACATTCAATAGTACTTGTTCAACAAGCGTGTTGTCTGAGTTTTACATTCACTAATACAGATTTAATTCCTAATCCTTTATTCTGTTCTCTAGCCATTGATAAAATAAGTCCCAAGTTTGATAATATTTTGTTTCTTCTTTTTCTTTCAACCTCAAAGTAAGTCTGTCCATCTCTACGCATTTTAGTATTTTTTTAATTATTTCTTCATATCATAGTATTTCCTCATTTTTCCAGTATTGTGCAAATATAATTCTTGCTGCTGTTATTACATGTAAAATCAAATATATGCTTTGTTTATCAGTCTTTCCTGGCATTATACCTAATAAAAAAGTTCAGGTTTAAAATCTACATGTTTTCCCAATATCCTTTCTAGCCACATATGTATTTTTTTCCAATAACTCTTTATTTGGCACATGTCCACCAAATATGGCAAGTACCTGACTTGTGTTTACATTTCCAACATCTATCTGACATGTTTTTAAACATTTTTGCTAATCTTGCTGGTGGCAAGTGCCATCTATAAAACATTTTATATAAATTTCCTTTATAAGAAGTTGACATTGTCAATTTATAATTTCTTTCCCACAAGTTCTGCCATTTTTCTAATTTTATGTTATATCCAAATAAGTTTGCCCATATTATCATTGTTTCTTTAACTTGTTCGCTTTCCATTTTCAAGTTCAATAGAAATTATAAATTTTCTTAATTAATTTCTCATCAGAGGTTAATAATATTTTATCAAGCAAGGTTTGCTCCTTATACAATCCGTACAGTTTAACATCTTTATCATAGCTAACTTGCATTTGCAAGTATGCCACCCATGATAGATTAATATCCTGATTTTCCATTTCTTGTTTAGATTATAAGTTCCCTTCAGAATTTAGAATATCTGTGTATGTCCAAATTTTTTCAAAATTAACTAAATTTGGATGTACAAATGCCTCCATTGTTGAAAGCCATCCTGGAATTTTCAAGTATATTTTACATTTTATTTTTTCCCATGTTAATGATAATGCGTTTCTTATATAGTGGTTTTTGGATTTTGTTTTTCCCATACCATTAAAAAAGCAGTCACTAAACAAACTGTTGTAAGTCGAAGACTACCTGTAATTAGCCATCTCTGGCCTTAGACCTTGAGAACAGGAATTTTAAGAGACCAGTATTATTGGAAAATAGCTGAGTTTCTCTTCAGAAAGTATAACAGGTAAAGTTAAACATATCACATGCATTAGCCACCACTGAATCCAAGAATGTCTCTATGGTCCCTAATTATTGCTTTGCTAAAAGTCATTGGAGATCACTTTTACTATGTCACACTTTATCCCAAAAGAGCTACGTGTACATGTGTGTATACACACATAGGCGAGGCTGTGCAATGTCACAGATTTTAAAAAGATGCTTCAGAGCATGGGAATACACTGCACCTGTTAGCAACTACTTAAAGTAGCTCAGCTGTTCTTTCCCTCCAATGCTTGCACGTGATCCTGGGAAAAGACAAGTTTAAAGAGCTGCCGACAGGTGCACTGTTCATGCCTTGGCGTGCTCTGAAGCAACTTCTCCCCTTCAAATCCAAAGCACCGTTCATTCCTAGCACAAATAATCCTGTCTCATGAATGTAGTCCATGCAAGAAATGAGTAATGCTTTAAGTCACTTTCTTTTGGAATACTTATTGATTTAAAAACGTTTATATCCATTCTCTTATTGTCTTTGTAATTCCCAAGGCATTTGAGTAAGAGTCTAGAAATTGTAGTAATAAATAGGGATACAAGACAGCATAGAATTTCAAGCTGTCAAGATTACAACAGCAAATTAATAGGGGGAGATAAAATACTTATGAATGCATCTTCCCAGACAACACATGTGAGGAATGGAAAAGGAATAGGAATAACTAGTGTTGCAAAAGTTAGAAAAAATGTATTTTAAAATGAACACAGGCTTCTTCTAATGATTTTGCTGTTTTTGTGAAATACCAATACACACTATACTGTTCCTTCTGCCTTCTTTCTTTCTCCCAGATTTTAAAAATCTCTTTCTTCCTGCTCTTTTTCATGTTCAGGACCAATAACTCTTCACCTAAAGTACAAGGACATTAGTAACAATCTACTTACAACCTTATTATACTCATCAACCCAACAGTAACGAGGAACTTTGGAGAGGAAAAAAAATCTGAAAGTAATCTGATCATCGTGCTGGCATGTTTATACAAATTGCTTGCTGAGATGTAACCTAATGAGAAGAGGAACACACTCTCCTTTTACCACTGATGTCATGTTTAAGTAACTACGTTTTTTCACCTGTTCCAACATATCTTTCGCCAGATCTTCTTCTTCGTCCATTTTCAAAATTGCCTGCCGAATTTCTTCATTAGATAGCTTCAACCTGTAATAATATCATAATGCTCTAATTACTTTGCTCAGATAATTCATTCTGGACAAATGTGAAACTTCAGTAAGGATGTCCCAAAGGTGCTTTTCCAAAAGGCAACTGGACTTTGTTTGTTTTTTCCTTGAAAATGTCTTGCTTCTCATCTAAGAAGCTTTTTCAGTTCTAAACAGAAGAAGCTTCTTAGGTGAGAAGTGAAATGTTTTTAAGGGAAAAAAAAAACAAGACAGCCCACTTGCCTTTTGGAAAAGCACTTCTGGGTCAACTATGACCTGGATGATTGACAATCTCCAGAGACCTCCACTGAGGTTCTGTTGCAAGACCTTCCTTTATATCCATAAATATACAAACAAATGAAAGATCACAAAGAAGATTGCTAAAGCCAAATGATTAATTATGGTTACATTCATGGCAACCTATGAGTGGTAACTCAGAATATATTATGTTCTTTGAACAAAGCATGTACGTCAGAATCACTTTCCATTAATGACTCGTCATGCAGAAAAACCTTCAGGATTCTCTTCATGAAACTGTTACATTTTGGCAATTGACCGGGGCAGATAAAACATAATTCACAATTATGGAAAATTCCAAAGCTTGATTTTTAGTGTACCATAGAAAAAGGCAAGGAGAGCAGAAGGGAAGAAATTGTGATCAATAATTGTGAATATTAAAATTTCTATTATATTTTACAGTATTTGACATCACTATTTTGATATTTTAGGAGTGTGTATATGTTTTTTATTATTAATTCATATTTATTACACCGTAAATTCAAAGCATAAAAAAATTAACTCACATCTCCAAATGACATCATAACACACTATATGACTTAACAAATCAAACCCAAACATATTACAGCACAAAATAAAGAGACATTACATGTAGACCCCAACTTACAACTGTAATCGTGCCCCGAATTATGATTGTAAGGCGTTATGTGACCAGATCCCGTTTTTCAACATTTTTTGTGGTGTTTGTTAAGCAAATGCTGTGATTGTTAAGCTAACACGGGAGTCATTAAGCGAATTTATTTTTTTTCTAGTGGGCCTTTTTCTTTTTGCCAGAAATCAGAAATAAACTACCCAAAAAGTCAGATTGTGGTCACATGACTAAAGGATGTGCAAATGACCATAAAGGTGAGCTAGTTTCCAACAGTGCAATCACATTACTCTGTGTGTGTGTGTGTGTGTGTGTCCGCATACACAGCCATGATAACTGCAAAACCAGGTTGTAAGTAGTTCTGAGAAGGTCTGTCACACTTCTGAATGGTTTAAGTGATCAGTTGTAAAGTTGGGGGCTTCCTGTATAATGAAGAACTGACCAATTAGAATTATGCTTTTAGTTTTAAAAAATAACTTTTTTTCTTTAGCTCTCTTTCCTCCAGGTATTCAAAAACAAAATAAGGGATTTGTTTATTTAGCAGATTAAATCCTGGCAGCTTACTAAATCCAAAGAGCAGAATCATAATAGGATATACCCATCTGTCATGCTGTGGTTATATAAGGACTGGATTCTAATTATTTTTATTTATTTTATTTTTATTTTTATTCCATTTATATCCCGCCCTTCTCCGAAGACTCAGGGCGGCTTTACAAACTTAGCAGTAGCCTTCATTCTATGTATATGCCTGCTTATTAGGGCTTTCACACATACCCCCCAAGCGGCATTATTACAAAGTCAGCTTAATTGCCCCCAACAATCTTGGTCCTCATTTTACCTACCTCGGAAGGAGGGAAGGCTGAGTCAACCTTGAGCCTGGTGGGATGCGAACCTGCACTAATTGCAGGCAGCTGGTGTTACTTAAGGAGGCATTAGCCCACTGCTCCACCAAGGCTCTATTATGTAACTGTGCATTAAACATCAGCATTTCAGGAAAACTTTTCTAATGGCCCATCATTTTCAAATAAACACATAGAATTCATATTTATTGGACAATAGTTCCTCTTTGTGTATGGAAACAGATAACACTCATCCTTCCAACTGGCATTGGCTTAGGCGAAGAAGCCAAAAGCTGAAGAGGCCATGGAGAACGAATTAGCTTTTTCCTTCCCAAGACAAGTTTCCTGTAAGTCAGATTTCAGAACCGTGAAGCAAGACACACAAAGAAATTTGCACTGTTCCTGGCCAGGGGAGCTGCATCGGAAGCCTCACCAAGTTTTTAATGCCCAAGTACAAGAGCTTGGCAGCTTTTTGATGGTATGACTCTCTTGAAGCATGATTTAAAAATGCTCAAAGGAGATGGTGTTAAATCCAATAAATGCATATGCAGCTGCCTTTGCCCGGCAACTAATAGGGAAACATCTGGCTCAAGTGGCACATCCCTCTCTTGCAGCGGCCTGCCAGGCCCCATGTTAAGAGACAACTCAATGAGGCTACTGTAAGGCCTATATAAAGCCTGTGGTACATCTGAATGATCACTGCAGTTACTATTAAGCTGCATTTGAGGCTAGCTAGATGAGCAAGCAATTGCTTACAAAACAGCCTCATTACAGTCAGCAAGCCACATGACCACAAATGTGCTATTCACAAAGAGTTCAAAAGCAGACAAGCAACTGGGCCAACGAATTGTTAATGAAGTGTTCTCATTGTTGTTGTTGTTGTTCCAATACTTCTGACTAACCATGCAGTGGATCTTAAAATATCCAACAGTAACATAAAGCAGATGTGCTGAGCTTTAAGCAAAAACAGGTGAACCAATTGAACAGAAACCTAAAGCAGATCCCTAAAATCTTTCCACTCAAGGCAGAAGGAAGATGACTACTTGAACTAGGGGAGTTTTGTTGCAATGCAGACACCACATTAAAATGTGATTATGGCCAGAAGAGACACACTAAATAAGTCATATCTCATTGCTGGATATGTATCATCAGTAATTTTCATACCGGTCTTATAAGAGCCAAACCTAAATTTCTCCCACTGGCATAAAAACTGACAAACCCCAGACTGCATGCATAATTTAACCACTGCTAGGTCTGTTTTATATTTGTTTACAGAAAACCCCCACAAAGATTATAATGGAATGATAACTAAGCTAAGCAATTCTACTGACATGTGAAGATAGAGCAGAACCGAGTACAATTGCAATGGACACTTCTGCATTTTGAGTGCAAAGAGAGCTTTTGGCAAGACACACATGCTCCCCGAGGACAAAGATTAGGAAAGGCAGGGAAGCTTACCTACAGAGATCAGAGGAAATGGCTGCAATCACAGTCCTATCTGGGCATAAGCTTTACTTGTTATCCAAGAGTGCTATGAGTGGAAAGGGGGAAAATCCATTATTGCTGCTTTCTACATTCCCTTTCTCCTTTTCCTTCTCAGTACAAGGATGTGTAGGATGATTCTAAGGTTATTTAGCTGAGCAAGAATCTAGGATCTCTCTTTAAACTTTTGTGCTTTCTGAGGAATACAGTATTCAAGAGCACTGGGGCATTCTTTGAACGTAAATGACACAGAGTATATGTAACATGATGCATGGGTATGAGAGCTGGACACTAAGAAGGACTGATCAGAGAAGAACTGACACCTTTGAACTGTGGTTCTGGCATAAATTGTTGCATCTACCATGGACAGCCATGTCATACATGCAAATTCATTGGCGAATTCAATGATGCTAGTGGATCAAGAAAAAGGGCCAAGCAAAGATACCATCAAAGCTGATACAAAGCTTGATACCATCAAAGCTGATACAAAGATGAAAATCCAACAGCTGAAAGAAGCTGTGCTTGACAGGATAGCCTTGGAGAGAACTTGCCTGTAACATCACCAAGAATTGGACCTAACTGAATAGTCAAGGCTATGGTCTTCCCAGTTGCAATGTATGGCAGTGAAAGCTGGACCATAAGAAAGGCTGAGCGCCAAAGAATTGAAGCCTTTGAACTATGGTGCTGGAGAAGACTCCTGCGAGTCCCTTGGACTGCAAGGCGATCAAACGGGTCAGTCCTAGAGGAGATCAACCCTGACTGCTCTTTAGAAAGCCAGATCCTGAAGCTAAAACTCAAATACTTTGGCCACCTAATGAGAAGGAAGGACCCATTGGAGAAGAGCCTAATGCTGGGAAAGATTGAGGGCAAGAGAAGAAGGGGACGACAGAGAATGAGGTGGCTGGATGGAGTCATTGAAGCAGTAGGCGTGAGCTTAGATGGACTCCAGAAGATGGTAGAGGACAGGAAGGCCTGGAGGAACATTGTCCATAGGGTCGCGATGGGTCGGACACGACTTCGCAACTAACAACAACAACAAGTAGTACTAGCATCTGGTTGCATTTTTTTCTCCATATTTATTATGTCAAATAGATTATGACCCTGTGAGGAAAAAAACCTGTCTTGTAGTTTGTGTACAGTGTTTAAAAAGAAAACTGGAATGGAAAAGGGGGTGGTTGTATAAGTCAGCTTTCTTTAAGGAAACAGCTCAACTACAACACTTCAACAGTATAGTCATTTTATAGTGAAGATAATTTATCACATGCAGCTTGGCAAGGAAAGTCTATGTGATGAATACTGTCAGTTTTTCATTTTTAATAAAGAAAAAATATCTTAGCCAATTGCTGAGATACAATTATTTACACATTTTTTATTTACATTGAAAAATGTATTTGAAAAATTCTCTCTAGTTGTGCATAACCACAGCATATTTTCAAAACACATGTAAATTATAGGACTCTAACTTTCAATTAATACTCAAGAAATACTACATTTTGCTGGATTTGTGTATCATATCATATACAATATGATATCCATTTTAGTTAAAAAATGACTACTACTAAGTAACATTAA